>NW_027402814.1:0-1277 GCF_003265705.2 Callorhinus ursinus
AACTACATGCTCAGCTGGGAAGCTCAGAAGCTTTGGACACTGTATGTTCATCTCTGTTAAGCCCATGCACTTTGAAGTCATTCTAAATCATTCACTCGTGGAATCCAGGTACTATTGGAGCGCCAGGCCTGGGACATTCCACCAGGTGAACACATCTTCGCTGACTTTCCCTAGAGATCATTTTTCCTGAGTTATCTCATGGTCCACACAAAACACTCTGAGACCTTAGGTATTAGAAAAAAAAATGCAGATAGATAGATAGATAGATAGATAGATAGATAGATAGATAGAAGATAGATAGATAGATGATAGATAGATAGATAGATAGATAGATAGATAGATAGATAGATCATGTCCACCAGTGTTGCCTGAACATCGGTTCTTCTTTTGCAATTTAATTGTGGTTCCAGAACCAGCGCACAACACAGCTAAGGCAGAGCCGATTGGGGTCTGCCAAATCCCAAGGGCAAGGGCCAACACATGGACAGGAACAGCCTCCATCTTGGACTCAAGGTGACTCCCCATCATACCAAATGCGTCTCTTCTTGAGCTTCTCCTTGACACAGGAACGGGTACGCATGGGCTTCCATGTGTTTGCCAAGAAGGCTTAGCAGAGGACCCCATGACCACTGGTTCCAGCCGCCTTTCTCTTCCCAGAGTTGGACACTGTGCATGCACCACCTGTTGGGTGGGTGCATTGATTCTGGGTAAGAAAGGCTTTGAATCTTCTTGTCCTGAAAATGTAGGAAGGACAGAGTCCTCTTCTGGGGTCACCTCAGATTTTAGATCCAAGCACTGGCTTGTGTGTGTGGGTCCATGCTGACCTCAGTAGACTCAGGGACAGAGAGGCCATTGAGAAAATGGAGAAGCATGTGAGAACACACACACAAACACACACACACACTCACACACACACACAGGCTCAGGCATGCAGACGGACACCAATTTCTCTTTCTACACTGGATGTGCCAGTGGTTTCAAAGCCCTCCTTTCTAACTCTATTCACTTTTTAGAACATTTCATAAAGGATGGCAGGAGAAAACGGACATCCATTTCTCCATCCCAAACCAGTATCCTCCTTCAAGCCTTTGAGAAGAACCGCTTTCCAAGCATTACAACCAGGGAACACCTGGCCAGCCTCACAAGTCTTCCGGAATCCCGCATTCAGGTATATTTTCAGAGTGTGGCACATGAGTTTTTCAACGTGGAAGGGATAGTGGTGGGGAATCGTGGGCTCCTTGGAGGTATCTACGGGATCCAATGCCCAGGCAATGGGG
>NW_027402814.1:1377-3179 GCF_003265705.2 Callorhinus ursinus
CAAACCATACCTTCTCTGGATAACCTAATCATTCAGGATAATTTTCTGAAGGATTATTGGCAGGTGGATGAGAGGTCCCTTGTGCCCTGGATGAGAAAGCTCTGCACAGAGTGGTCCCTGGTATAGGATTTGTGAAATGTCCTTATGGTATATGGAGGCTGACTCTCTGGAAGCCTCTCCTTTGGGACAAGAGGCAGTGACCCTGCTTCAATCGGGCCTTCATGGGCTCGTACTCTGAGAAGTCGTGTCCCTGGACCCAGGGAAGCTCAACGTGCTCGTTCCTGAAAACTCCTCTTCCCATGTAGCAAATGGAGGAGAGGGAGAACCAAATCTGAATGTGAGTGTTGTTGATGTGGATTCCTGGCTACCCATGCCTTCCTCTAGCCCCATAAGAGATGTGCTTGTAATCTTACGTATCATGGGGATGCAAGGCCAGGAGGCATGAGTTGAAGCCCTGCAAGTCAGAGTTGGTGATTTGTCATTGGGGATACATCCAATCAGACACCGGGCAGGGAAAGGTGTTAAGAGATATCCCGAGGCATTACAGAGTACTTCGAGTAGCCTGGGGAAGGAAGGGCAGGAGGTCCGCTATGTCTTCTTCCCAGGGCTCCTGAAATGGCTGGTCAGAAAGCTGTAATTGGCAATCAAAGAGAAGGCAAGTTAGGGACTGAACAGAAGGCAGAGCAGAGCTGAGCACCTGCCAATCAAGCCTATCAAGGGGGGATGGACACGAGGCCAGGTGTCCCCAGTTTCCCTGGGTGTTCACCTAGTTTCCAAGGGCCAGGAGAGAGGTATGGACAGAGCTCCCCTGAGATTCGGAGCAAGAGTCCTGGCCTTGTCTGTGAGAGATCCCAGGTGGGGGTAGGGTAGAAAGAGAGGTGACATCTATCCCTTCTCATGTCCACGACATGTCTTCTCTGTCCGAGGTCTGGTTCCAGAACAGAAGAGCTCGGCACCCAGGGCAGAGCAGAAGTGGCCCCGTGAGGGAAATGGAAGTACACCCCAAACCCAATCATCATGTGACAGTCCCAGTGGAACCAGCCCTCCTGGGCAGTGTCCCTGTAAGTTCTCCTCAACTGGCTCTTTCCAAAACTCTGGGAAGCATGCAGGGCCTTCCTGCAGGGACAACTCCCATTCCCTGCATGGGCTTTGATCCTCCAGTTTACTGTGGGGGCCCTGCAAGCCAGGCCATGGGGGCCATGATGGTCCCGCCCACCCAAGGTGGGCAAGGAGGAGACAACTTTCCTGCTGCTAAAGGCCTGAGGAACTGTTCCTTGACCGGACCGACTCTGGGAGGGTGTCTCTTCATTTGACAGGCTCTTCTTTGACCCCCGTCTGAAGGGGAACAACAGCGGCAACATGAGCACACTGGCATGGCACCCCTGCCCTTCCAAGACTACCCTCAGCCTCTAGCTGACAATCCTTCCCAAGGTTTGAAGGAGGCAGGGCACTCCGGGAGAAACTGCGCTACACAATGCTGGGGCAAGGGGTCCCAGCTTGTCATCGGCACAGGACAGGCTCAGGATGGGGCAGTTCTGCAGCCTGCACATGCTGAGATGCCTGGCTGACAGCAGCAGGCACTTCCTACTGCAGGGCTGTCTGCTGCGCTCAACCTAGAGCACCAACCCTCTGCAGAAGTCTCAAGTTTTTTAGAGGAAATTTTCACAGCCACAGAGATGGAAGAAGACACACACCCTTTTCTGAGTGGGTGTTTGCCACAAGAGGACGCTATGGGACCCCTAGAAACACCCCTCAGTGAGGAGGAGTTTCACGCCCTACTGGATATGCTGCATGACTCCACC
>NW_027402815.1:0-3177 GCF_003265705.2 Callorhinus ursinus
ACAAGGTATGAAACAACAAATGTTGGAGAGGTTGTGGAAAAAGGGGAACCCTCTTACACTGTTGGTGGGAATGCAAGGTGGTACAGCCACTTTGGAAAACTGTGTGAAGGTGCCTCAAAAAATTAAAAATAGAGCTACCCTATGACACAGACATTGCACTTCTGGGTATTTATCCCAAAGACACAGATGTAGTGAAAACAAGGGCTATATACACCCCAATGTTCATAGCAGCAATGTCTGCAATAGCCAAACTGGAAAAAGCTGAGATGCCCTTCAACAGATGAATGGATAAAGAAGATGTGGTCCATATATACAATAGAATATTACTCAGCCATCAGAAAGGATGAATACCCAACTTGTACATAAACATGGATGGGACTGGAGGAGATTATGCTAAGTAAAATAAGTCAAGCAGAGAATGTCAATTATCATATGATTTCACTTATTTGTGGAACATAAGGGATAGCATGGAAGGCATTAGGAGAAGGAAGAGAAAAATGAAGGGGGTGGAAATCGGAGGGAGAGATGAACCATGAGAGACTATGGACTCTGAGAAACAATCTGAGGTTTTTAGAGGGGAGGGGGGTGGGGGGATGGGTTAGCCCAGTGATGGGTATTAAGGAGGGCACATACTGCATGGAGCACTGGGTATTAAATGAAAACAATGAATTGTGGATCACTACATCAAAAACTAATGATGTATTGTATGGTGACTAACATAACATAATAAAATAAAATAAAAAGAAAGCATGAGTGGACTTATATTTCCCATATATCGGGGCAAAACTATTTTTTTGTAACTATTGAGAGTTCAAGTGCTACACTTCATTTTTTCTTGTTTTTTTAGAGAAAGAGAGAGAGAGCATGAGTGGGGAGGGGCAGAGGGAGAGGGAAAGATTCTCAAGCAGGCTTCACACCCAACATAGAGCCTGACATGGGGCTCAAGTCCACAACCGCAACATCATGACCTGAGCTGAAATCAAAAGTCAGGTGCTTAAGCAACTAAGCCACCCACGTACCCCTCAGGTGTTCTCCTTCTGATCAAAGTTTTATCAATACGTTAGAAGATAGAGTCACTTTAATATTTCAAAAAATAAGTGATGAACATACTAAAAAGCAACTTTTAATTTGGGCAGCTTCTCAAAAACCCTTTGAATATGAGGTAATGCTCAGCTGCAGTGTAGCTATTCTTACAAAAGCTATTGTATAAAATGTGACTTTCTCCCATGTGCAGCATGGTAGCAAGGAGGAGCTTTAGAAAAAAAAATGAGAAATTAATAGAGCTCTAAATTCAAATATAATTCTTTTTTAAAAAAGATTTATTTATTTATTTGAGAGAGAGAGAGACAGAGAGAGGACATGAGCGGGGGTGGGGTAGAAGGAGAGGGAGAAAATCTCAAGCAGACTCCCTGCTGAGTGTGGAGCCCAACCTAGGGCTCCATGTGGGGCTCGATCCCAGGACCCTGGAATTTGATCCCAGGACACTGAGATCATGACCTGAACCAAAATCAAGAGTCAGACCTTAAATAACTGAGCCACGCAGGAGCCCCTCCTATGGTTCTTAACAAGTAACATTAAATTTCTAATCCTAACATTTACATATTAAAAGAACAATATACATTAAATATTTTAAAAAAATATGAAAATAATTAGACTTACTCTTAATTGACAAAGATTTTGAACTTAAAAAAAGATTTCAAGGAATGTATTTTTGGCAAATTCTATAAAAATGTGTTAGTAAATCCAAATATTTTATTTTGTACAAATACTTTTATAGTTCACATAGTTCATTTTTTCAAACATTATAATTTATATAGTGTACACACAATTACATCTTAATAAGCCATATTTGTTATACTGTCTATATATTTGAAAATAGGTTAAATTTATAATAAATACTCTAGAAGCAACATAATTCTACAGCAAAGAAAAATTCTTGAAATGACAACACCTCTAGTTTGTTTAATCTCTTTTGTCACTCTATGGGAAAAGACATAATAGAATTATTTTGTCTTTGAATGTCATGCTTGGCACTATGCAAAAAGTGCCTCATTATTTCACGTGAGGAAAGAAGCAATGCTTCAAAAAGCAAAATGACATAGGTATATCTACAATTAATACTCGAAGGAAATCAAAGAGATTGTATTTTTACATCAAAGGTAGTTTAAGATGCATAATAGCATGTGCCAAATAAATCAAGTTATAAGCACCCTGTACAAATATTTTCTTCATGAGGAAGAACTGAAGCCACTATACAGACCACTCATTACCACATCAGCTCAAGACAAAACCAAAACCTAATTTAATATTATGGAAAAATGAAGTGTTCAAGAGTCTAGATAAATCTAAATTAACCTAATATTCCCATCAATCAGTGAAGTAGTCTTTGTGACTAATTGATATAACCAATCAGCTCAGTCTGATTTTATTTTAATGTTTAAAGTGACACCTACATAGAAAATGCCATTTGGAATGTATGGCATAAATATTTTCTCAATTTACCACAGGCATCATCAATGTGATTCAAAAAGTTTGGTATAATTGTTATTATAACAGTTTAATATTAGGACTGGTTTTCTATTAAACCATTGCTCTAAAATACATCTAAGTGTAAAAAAAATAAGTAGTTTCAAGATTGTTTTAAATATATGATTGAAAATCCATAATAGTTTATAAATGAGAAGAACAAGACATTTCAAAACCACCTTTAATCTTTTTTTTTTTAAGATTTTATTTATTTGACAGAGAGAGACACAGCGAGAGCAGGAACACAAGCAGGTGGAGTGGGAGAGGGAGAAGCAGGTCTCCTGCCGAGCAGGGAGCCTGATGTGGGACTCGATCCCAGGACCCTGGGATCATGACCTGAGCCGAAGACAGACGCTTAATGACTGAGCCACCCAGGCGCCCCCACCTTTAATCTTTTGAAGTTGACATTGTATGCAGTAATTATGTTTTTTAAAAGAAAAAAATACACAAAACAAAAACAAAAAGCTCTTCTTGGAGACCACTGGCCAAAGATAGAACCAGAGACATCGGCCACAGCAACTTCTTTCAAGATACATCTCTAAAGGTTAGTGAAACAAAAGCAAAAATGAACTTTTGGGACTTCATCAAGATAAAAATTTTCTGTACAGCAAAGGAAACAGTCAACAAAACAAAGAGGCAACCCACAGAATG
>NW_027402816.1:0-371 GCF_003265705.2 Callorhinus ursinus
GCATTTCCATCCTAGGAAAGGCGACCCACTGGAGGGCACAGAAGCAGAAAACCCCACCGACCCGCAGGCCATTTGAACAGGATGAAATCCTGCACTTACTTAGCACGTTGTCCGTCTCCGTGTATGCACCATGACTGGAACCCCAGGGATGGTGCACTTCTAGAAGAGCGGTAGACACTTTTCAGTGCTTGCTCGTGGTTCAGAGGACCAAAGCCCAAAGAAGCAGAGGATATCCTCTTCCTCTGGAGCTGGGGAATGCAGCCAAAGTCCTGGGGCGGGACCGAGTGCAGGAGTGTGTTCTTTCTGAAGCCCCTGTCGGCGGGCTTGTTGCTATGTCTAAAAAAGGCCCTCTCCGCCCCAGAGTCAGGAGC
>NW_027402816.1:471-3177 GCF_003265705.2 Callorhinus ursinus
GATAGGACAGGTCTCCTGCAGGAGCCGGGGAGGGGACTGGCCCCTCTCCCCTCCCCGGCTCCAGGATGCCTGGGACCTGCAAGAGCTCTTCATCTGAGGAGGAGTCTTGGAGAACAAGTGTATCTCATCAGCCCCGCAAGTGAAATAACCAATGGCCAACGCTCAGGTTCTAACAGAAGCAGAATTTCAATGTACAGTTTTGGGGGAAGCCTCCTCCGCTCTTATGTGTCCTTGGGGGTCCCCAAGGAAAGCCTTCTTTTGTCTCCTTCCCTCAGAGAGAGGAGCTGGCCCAATGTCCCGTGGCCCCACCATGTCCCAGTGCTAAGGAAGAGCCACACGCAGGGCCGTGGTGTCAGGAGTGTGGTCGGCCACTGCTCCTCGACTCCCAGCTAGTGGCCTGGTGGCTGCATGGAAAAGCTAAATTGCTTTCCGGGGAAGGAGTGCTCACTGCCCACACCGCTCACCATCCCCCCTGTGCACTCGGCAATCCAAGCACCGTGCCAGGCTTACGTCAATCACCAGCACTCCACATGTTCCCGCCATGGGAGGGATCATTCAGCATCAACCCATCGCACAGAGGAGGAGAGCGACGCCCAGCGAGGGGAGGTAAAATGTCTCCAGTCCCAGAGCTGGTCAGCAGAGGAGATGGAAAGGCAGCCCTCCAGAGCCCCTGCTAGACAAGCCAGAGTCTCCCTCAGTTGAAATTGAGCCCTCGCCTTCCTGAGCAGCCACGCACTGGCCCCTGACAATCATGATGGCCTGTTCTTGAACATGAACGTGAGCTGGCCGACTAGGAGGGGGAGTTCAGCTGCATGGACAGGCTGTAGCCCCAGGAGAGAGTGACACATCTGAGCTAGCAGGAGCCACACTCTGGGATCCCTCCCAGAGCCAGACCAGGAGCTGGAATCTCGGTGCCCGAGGGGCAACACACAACAGCACACTGAGCAGGGTTCCATGGCCCCCAGGGAGAGTCCACTCTGCCCTCTCCCCGCTACTGCCTGACCTCACCTCTCCTCACTGTGGGGCTGCAGGACCCGGAACCAGGCCCCAGAGGGACGGTGCGACAGTTCGCTTGATGGTCAGGGTTCCCCAAGGGACCCAGGGGTTTGCCAGGGCACGGAGAAAAGACAGGGTCTGGGTTCCGTTATCCACCACCACCCTGGGCACTTGGGAGTAGGAAGAGATACCCACTCCCAAGCCCGGAGTGCTATAGCACAAAAGGCCTCAACTTACTCGACTGTCACTTGGGCTGCAGAGATGCGGTGTCCCAAGGTTCCGACAGTCTTGTAGAAGTGCCTGTTGGCCTTGGATATCCATCCCCGAACCCCTGAGATCCCAGTCTTGGGAACATGCTTTTTAACCCCTCAAGGTGCTTTTGAGGAGAGGACAGACTCGGGGCTTGGGGGGCTGAGGATCTGGCTGCGCAGAACTTGGCAGAGCACAGGGCCACCGCTCTGGAGACCAAGGTCAGGGCCCTCCTTTTTGCAGCCACAGGGCCCCATGTGGAAGAGGATCCAGAATCACTGCTCCAGTCAGGGTGAGGAGGCCTTAGGACGGAACGGAACCCCAGGACCAGAGAGGGAAACGGGTACAAGGGAAGCTTCTGAGGGTTCTCACATCGCCTATGGAACCCACAGATCTGCTCCTGTGAGAGACACAGACACAGAGACAGAGAAGGAGACAGAGAATGAACACAGGACAGAGGGAACCAGTAGAAGTCACAGACTCCACCTGCTTAGAAATGACATCCCGGCATTTTGTGCCATTCTATTCCTGAGAGCGCCGTCACATTGGCCATCCACCCTGGAAGGGAGGGGATTCCACAGGGATGTGTGACCAGGACTCAGGGCAGCCAGGAGCCACGGTGGGGACTGCCCAGCACATGGGCACAGACGGGGACCATGGACATGAGCCTAACCGTAATGGGAGCCCCTGGAAGTCTGTGTTGGTAGAGGACAAGTTCAGAATCAGTTCATGACTACCTTCCCACGGGTGCTGGGACACAGGCAGGAGGGTGGTGGGTTTGCCTGGTCCCTAGAGGAGATTCAAGTCCCTCTGAGCTCTGTTCCATGCCAAGCGAAGCCCCTGGCTCATTCTTGCAATGCCAGGTTTGCACCAGCCTCCTGTGATAGCAGGCACGGAACATGTGTAGAAGTCCCTAACACTACTATTAACCTCTAACCTAAAACTAACCCGTACCCTAACCTTAACACCTACCCAAACCCTAACCCCTAACCCTACCCCTAAACCGAACCCTAAACCTAAAGCATCCCCTAACCCTAACCCGTACCATAAAGGGTACCCTAAACCTAAACCCTAACCTGTACCGTAAACCATGCCCTAACACGTACCCTATCTCTAACCTCTACCCTAACCCGTACCCTAACACTATCCCGTACCCTAACCCTCTCCCGTACCCTAACCCATGCCCTAACCGGTACCCAACTCTAACCCTAACCCTGGGTCAACTAGAAAAAAGAGGAAATCGCCGGAAGTTTGGGGTTCATGAGAAATTTGATCGCCAGTCCTGACCGGAAGATGACACTGTGCCAAATGGAACTGCTGCTTTCTCAGAACACTGACATCCTGTGAAATGCTGCATCCCAGACTCACAGGCTGATGTTCAAAAACTTGAGTCTCCTAGATGCAGAGCAGATAAGTGCTGTCAGCTGGGGATAAGTAGGTCCTCTGACCTATGGCCTACAC
>NW_027402817.1:0-3177 GCF_003265705.2 Callorhinus ursinus
GGGACAGTGGGGTCTCAGGACCCTCGGGGTCACAGAAAGACCGGGGGTGCCTGAGTGCGGCAGAGCTCCCAGGTATCGGAGCAGGGAAGCCGGCTACAGAGACGGAGCCGAGGTGCGGGCTCTCAGCTCGGGGTTGCCATAAACTGTGATCCGCGGCCCAGTCGGGCCACTGTGCCTCCAGCAGGGACCCAACAAGCGGCAGAGCCGGGGAGACTCCCCTTCCTTCCCGGGGAGGAGCGGCACGGGAGCGCACCGCGGGGATCTGCTGGGTTTGGAGACTCCACACGGGGTCGGGTGCCAGACATAGAAACGCTCGGTCACAGGCCGGGTGAGCACGGAGTGCGGCCGGAGACCGGGGACACGGGAGTGACTGCTTTTCTCTGGGGGCACACTGAGGAGCGGGGCCCCGAGTTCTCGGCTCCTCCGGGTGGAGATTGGGAGGACACCATTTTCACCCTGGTCCTCCAAGGCTATATGGAGAGCTTGCAGGGAACAAAAGCTCCTGAGAGCAAACCCGAGCAGCTTACTTAGCCCGGACCAACAAGGGCGGGGCAATTCCGCCTCCGGCAAAGACATTTGGGAACCACGGCAACAGGCCCCTCCCCCAGAAGATCAGCACGAACAGCCAGCAAGCCAAGACCAAGTTTACCGATCATGGAGAATGGGAGAACTCCAGCGCTAGGGGAATACTGCACATAGAATTCATGGCTTTTTTTTTACCATGAGTCATTAGTTTTTCAAAGTTAATTTTAACTTTTTTTTAATTTTTCTTTTTCCCTTTTTCAACCAACATCTTATCAATCCCTTTTTAAAAAAAAAACTTTTTATTTTTCATTTTTAGAGTCATATTTTATCCTTTCATAGTAGTTACCCTTATTTTTGGCATATATATATAAGTTGTTCTCTCTTTAAAATTTTGAGATACAGTTTCTTCTAAAAGATCAAAATATACCCTAATTCACTAGTGTATGGCTTTGTTCTAGTCTCCTGCCTGATCACATTCTCTCCCTTTTTTTTCTTCTTTTTTTTTAAATCTTCTTCTTTCTTTTTTCAAACAACTTCTTATCAATTCCTCTTATAAAATCTTTTATAATTTTCATCTTTACAGTCATCTTCCATCCCTTCATTGTATCAACCCTTATTTTGTACATATATAAGTGTTTCTTCCTTTAAAATTTTAGGAGGCACTTTTTTCTAACAGACCGAAATACGCCCAGAATCTGGTGTGTGGCACTGATCTATGCACTAGCCTGATCATATTTGATCATATTCTGTTTTTTTTGTATTGTTCTGTTTTTGTTTTTATCTTTTTCTTTTTGTTCTTTTCTTCTCTTTTTTTTCTTTCTTTCCCTTTCTTTTCCCCTGGTTTCAGGGCTTTTCTGATTTGTATAGAGTATATTTTCTGGGGTCGATGTTAACCTGTTAGCATTTTGTTCTCTCATTCATCTGTTCTCCTCTGGACAAAATGACAAGAGGAAAAAAATCACCTCAGCAAAAAGAACAAGAGGTAGTACCGTCAGCTAGGGACCTACTCAATACGGACATTAGTACGATGTCAGACCTAGAGTTCAGAATCATGACTTTAAAGATACTAGCTGGGCTTGAAAAAAGCGTGGAAGTTATTAGAGAAACCCTTTCTGGAGAAATAAAAGAACTAAAATCTAACCAAGTCAAAATCAAAAAGGCTATTAATGAGGTGCAATCAAAAATGGGGGCACTAACTGCTAGGATAAATGAGGCAGAAGAGAGAATCAGCGATATAGAAGACCAAATGATGGAAAATAAAGAGGCTGAGAAAAAGAGAGAGAAACAACTACAGGATCACGAGGGCAGAATTCGAGAGAGAAGGGATACGATAAGAGGAAACATCGTTAGAATAATTGGAATCCCAGAAGAAGAAGAAAGAGAGAGAGGGGCAAAGGTATATTGGAGCAAATAATAGCAGAGAACTTCCCTAATGTGAGGAAGGAAACAGGCATCAAAATCCAGGAGGCACAGAGAACCCCTCTCAAAATCAATAAAAATAGGTCAACACCCCAACATCTAATAGTAAAACTTACCAGTCTCGGAGACAAAGAGAAAGTCCTGAAAGCAGTTCGGGAGAAGAGAGATGTAACCTACAATGGTAGAAACATTAGATTGGCAACAGACCTATCCACAGAGACCTGGCAGGCCAGAAAGGACTGGCATGATATCTTCAGAGCACTAAACGAGAAAAATATGCAGCCAAGAATATTATATCCAGCTAGGCTCTCATTGACAATTGAAGGAGATATAAAAAGCTTCCAGGACAAACAAAAACTAAAGGAATTTGCAAACACGAAACCAGCCCTCCAAGAAATATTGAAAGGGGTCCTCTAAGCAAAGAGAGAGCCTAAAAGCAGCATAGATCAGAAAGGAACAGAGACAATATACGGTAACAGTCACCTTACAAGGCAATACAATGGCACTAAATTCATACCTTTCAGTAGTTACCCTGAATGTAAATGGGCTAAATGCCCCAATCAAAAGACACAGGCTATCAGCTTGGATTAAAAAACAAGACCCATCAATATGCTGTCTGCAAGAGACTCATTTTAGACCCAAAGACACGCCCAGATTGAAAGGGAGGGGGTGGAAAACCATTTACCATGCTAATGGACACCAAAAGAAAGCTGGAGTGGCAATCCTTATATCAGACAAATTAGATTTTAAAACAAAGACTGTAATAAGAGATGAGGAAGGACACTATGTCCTACTTAAAGGGTCTATCCAACAAGAAGATCTAACAATTGTAAATATCTATGCCCCTAACGTGGGAGCAGCCAATTATATAAGGCAATTAATAACGAAAGCGAAGAAACAAACTGACAACAATACAATAAGAGTGGGGGACTTTAACAACCCCCTGACTGAAATGGACAGATCCTCTAAGCAAAAGATCAACAAGGAAATAAAGACTTTAAATGACACACTGGACCAAAAGTACTTCACAGACATATTCAGAACATTCCATCCCAAAGCAACGGAATACACTTTCTTCTCTAGTGTGAGTATTTTGGTATCAGTTGAGACCTGATTTGGGACCTAGGATGTGATCAATCCCAAATCAGGTCTCAACTGATACCAAAAGATTGGGATTATTCCTTGCATGTTTTCAGACCACAATGCTTTGAAACTAGAACTCAATCACAAGAG
>NW_027402818.1:0-3177 GCF_003265705.2 Callorhinus ursinus
GGAAGTTTTCCTTCTATTTCTATTTTTTGGAACAGTTTCAGGAGAATAGGTATTAATTCTTCTTTAAATGTTGGGTAGAATTCCCCTGGGAAGCCATCTGGCCCTGGGCTTTTGTTTGTTGGGAGATTTTTGATGACTGCTTCAATTTCCTTAGTGGTTATAGGTCTGTTCAGGTTTTCTATTTCTTCCTGGTTCAATTTTGGTAGTTGATACATCTCTAGGAATGCACCCATTTCTTCCAGGTTATCTAATTTGCTGGCATAGAGTTGCTCATAATATGTTCTTAGAATTGTTTGTATTTCTTTGGTGTTGGTTGTGATCTCTCCTCTTTCATTCATGATTTTGTTGATTTGGGTCATTTCTCTTTTCTTTTTGATAAGTCTGGCCAGGAGTTTATCAATCTTGTTAATTCTTTCAAAGAACCAGCTCCTAGTTTCGTGGATCTGTTCTACTGTTCTTTTGGTTCTATTTCATTGATTTCTGCTCTGATCTTTATTATTTCTCTTCTCCTGCTGGGTTTAGGCTTTATTTGCTGTTTTTTCTCTAGCTCCTTTAGGTGTAGGGTTAAGTTGTGTATTTGATACCTTTCTTGTTTCTTGAGAAAGGATTGTATTGCTATATACTTTCCTCTTAGGACTGCCTTTGCTGTATCCCAAAGATTTTGAACAGTTGTGTTTTCATTTTCACTGGTTTCCATGAATTTTCTTAATTCTTCTTTAATTTCCTGGTTGACCCATTCATTCTTTAGTAGGATGCTCTTTAGCCTCCATGTATTTGAGTTCTTTCCGACTTTCCTCTTGTGATTAAGTTCTAGTTTCAAAGCATTGTGGTCTGAAAATATGCAGGGAATAATCCCAATCTTTTGGTACTGGTTGAGACCTGATTTGTGACCTAGGATGTGATCAATTCTGGAGAATGTTCCATGGGCGCTAGAGAAGAATGCGTATTCCGTTGCTTTGGGTTGGAATGTTCTGAATATGTCTGTGAAGTCCATTTGGTCCAGTGTTTCATTTAAAGTCTTTATTTCCTTGTTGATCTTTTGCTTAGATGATCTGTCCATTTCAGTCAAGGGGGTGTTAAAGTCCCCCGCTATTATTGTATTGTTGTCAATGTGTTTCTTTGCTTTTGTTATTAATTGCCTTATATAATTGGCTGCTCCCATGTTAGGGGCATAGATATTTACAATTGTTAGATCTTCTTGTTGGATAGACCCTTTAAGTAGGATATAGTGTCCTTCCTCATCTCTTATTACAGTCTTTGTTTTAAAATCTAATCTGTCTGATATGAGGATTGCCACCCCAGCTTTCTTTTGGTGTCCATTAGCATGGTAAATGGTTTTCCAGCCCCTCACTTTCAATGTGGGGGTGTCTTTGGGTCTAAAATGAGTCTCTTGCAGACAGCATATCGATGGGTCTTGTTTTTTAATCCAATCTGATAGCCTGTGTCTTTTGATTGGGGCATTTAGCCCATTTACATTCAGGGCAACTATTGAAAGATATGAATTTAGTGCTGTTGTATTGCCTGTAAGGTGACTGTTACTGTATATTGTCTCTGTTCCTTTCTGATCTATGCTGCTTTTAGGCTCTCTCTTTGCTTAGAGGACCCCTTTCAATATTTCTTGGAGGGCTGGTTTCGTGTTTGCAAATTCCTTTAGTTTTTGTTTGTCCTGGAAGCTTTTTATCTCTCCTTCTATTTTCAATGACAGCCTAGCTGGATATAGTATTCTTGGCTGCAGATTTTTCTCATTTAGTGCTCTGAATATATCATGCCAGTCCTTTCTGGCCTGCCAGGTCTCTGTGGATAGGTCTGTTGCCAATCTAATGTTTCTGCCATTGTAGGTTACATATCTCTTCTCGCAAGCTGCTTTCAGGATTTTCTCTTTGTCTCTGAGACGCGTAAGTTTTACTATTAGATGTCGGGGTGTTGACCTATTTTTATTGATTTTGAGAGGGGTTCTCTGTGCCTCCTGGATTTTGATGCCTGTTTCCTTCCCCACATTAGGGAAGTTCTCTGCTATAATTTGCTCCAATATACCTTCTGCCCCTCTCTCTCTCTTCTTCTTCTTCTGGGATCCCAATTATTCTGTTGTTTCGTCTTATCGTATCGCTTATCTCTCGAATTCTGCCCTCGTGATCCTGTAGTTGTTTCTCTCTCTTTTTCTCCCCCTCTTTATTTTCCATCATTTGGTCTTCTATATTGCTGATTCTCTCTTCTGCCTCATTTATCCTAGCAGTTAGTGCCCCCATTTTTGATTGCACCTCATTAATAGCCTTTTTGATTTCGACTTGGTTAGATTTTAGCTCTTTTATTTCTCCAGAAAAGGTGTCTCTAATAACTTCCATGCTTTCTTCAAGCCCAGCTTGTATCTTTAAATTCATGCTTCTGAACTCTAGGTCCGACATCGTACTAACGTCCGTATTGAGTAGGTCCCTGGCAGACGGTACTACCTCTTGTTCTTTTTGTGGAGGTGATTTTTTTCATCTTGTCATTTTGTCCAGAGGAGAATGGATGAATGAGAGAACAAAATGCTAACAGGTTAACAACGTCCCCAGCAAATATACTCTATACAAATCAGAAAAGACCTGAAACCAGGGGAAAAGAAAGGGAAAGAAAGAAAAAAGAAAGAGAAAAAAAAAGAAAAAGATAAAAACAAACAAAAACAGAACAAAACAAAAAAAACCAGAATATGATCAAAAATGATCAGACTAGTGTATAGATCAGTGCCACACACTAGATTTTGGGCGTATTTTGGTCTGTTAGAAGAAAGTGCCTCCTAAAATTTTAAAGGAAGAAAGACTTATATATGTACAAAATAAGGGTTGATACAATGAAGGGATGGAAGATGACTATAAAGATGAAAAGTATAAATGATTTGATAAAAGGAATTGATAAGATAAGAAGTTGTTTGAAAAAAGAAAGAAGATTAAAAAAAGAAGAAGAAAAGAAAAAAAAGGGAGAGAATGTGATCAGGCAGGAGACTAGAACAAAGCCATACACTAGTGATTTAGGGTATATTTTGATCTGTTAGAAGAAACTGTATCTCAAAATTTTAAAGAGAGAACAACTTATATATATATGCCAAAAATAAGGGTAACTACTATGAAGGGATAAAATATGACTCTAAAAATGAAAAATAAAAAAATTTTTTAAAGATTTATTTATTTATCAGAGAGAGAG
>NW_027402819.1:0-3176 GCF_003265705.2 Callorhinus ursinus
GGTTTGGCAGCCTGGATGGCGAGGGCTGACAGGGAGGCCTGTGGAGCCCCACAGGTTGGAGGCACTTAGGACCCCACCTGGAAGGTCGGTTCTGCATCCATCTCCCTGAGCCTTTTCTCTCTCCATGGGCCCCTCTGTGCGGCCGCGGCGCTAAAAGCTGCTAGAATTAGCAGGGCTGAGAACCGTCCTCAGGCGCCAGTACGAGCCTCGCTCTTGTTTCCTGCTCGAAAGAAGACACCTCGTTACCCAAGTTGGGAGGACACTCTGTGCCATCTGCTCTTGGCCCCTTGGGTCCCAGAGCTGCTTCTGACACACAGGCTTTTTCACAGCCCGCCGCACATGGCTACTGGCCATGAGGCGGTGATGGTGCCTGGCACACAGATGTGGCTGGTGCCTGAGAGGCTTGAGGTCGGCCCCAGGGGAGGGGCCTTGGCCTGGGCCCAGCACACAGTCCTCCAGTGTCCCAGGGAGGCACCACTCAGAACCAGAAGATGAAAATGTTTGGCTCTGGGGGGGAATTATGCAAATTATCTACCTGGTTTCTGTGTTTGAAAATACCCAGATGTTGGCTTCCAAATCAGAAAGCTGTCTTGGGGCAATCTCTATTCCCTGTCTGGTTCAGGTGGTCCTTTCTACAAACACTGGAGACCGGGTTTTGACTGTCAGCCTCCTGTCTGGCCCTCCCCAGCAACGTCGCTAAGCCAGAGGGCTGGCCCTCCCCGTCCACCTTCTCCAGGACAGGCTCCATGCCGACCACAACCCACCAAGCCACATAGAGGGCCATACTCCCCACTTCCTGCAGCGCCCAGATCCACCCAATGCTGTACCCACCATGCTGGGCTGATGCCTCAGGCTGAGCTGAGATCAGTCTTGGTGTTCTCCCTTCTTCCTGCTTCAAAAAGTGGGTGTCTGGTGTTTTCCCCTGAGGTCCTCATGAGCCAGATTTAGCAAACCTCCGCTCAGAAGCCTGACCCTTGGAGAATGCCCCCTAAGGAAAAGACTGGTCCGCGGTAACCTGTCTCCCCTTGCCTCCTCCCTGCCTCAGTTGCATAGATTCGTGGTTTGAAGTGAACAGATCTTGTCCAGAACATCCCGCGGACTGACCCTGCTGGGCTCGCTTGCTGACTCCTCTCAAAGGTGAGCCCGTGGTTGGGGATGCTCCGGGCTCAAGGCACTGGGGCCAAGTCACTCTGGGGCCTGGAGGGTAGGGAGCTCAGTTGCCCTTGCACACCCCACCAAAAGGGGAGCATCTTCTTAGTTAGTGATTCTATGGGGGGCAGGGGGGCGGGGGCTGGTATGATTCTCCGGAAAGGATAGGAAATACGAACTCACAAGGTAACGAAGGAGAACCTGCTCAGTAGAATTAGAGTCGTTGGGAAAAGACCAGTGTATTCCAGACATCTAAATTGAGTCTCCCTGACGAAGGTTCAGAAAGATCCCATGGAATGTGCCGGCTGGGAGAAGCAGCAGCGTGAGGCTCTAGGACCAGACCCTGGGTTGGCGCCCTGCTCCGCCTCGTGCTTGAGGGGTGGCAAGGGCGAGTCCTGTCTCTCGGGGTCTCTGCTTCTTTGGGGCCAGGGGGATAACCTCACTCCCTGTCCCCATGTGGACATCCCGCTTATTAAACAAGACGTCCTGGGGGACGGTGCGCTGTCCTCTGCGGTGCTCACCGTGATGATGTCACTGCTGGTTCTTCCCACCTGCAGGCCACTTGCCTCTCCCATGCTCACTCTCTCACACACTCACACTCACACTCACACACA
The DNA here is from genome assembly GCF_003265705.2 of Callorhinus ursinus. Taxonomy (NCBI): domain Eukaryota; kingdom Metazoa; phylum Chordata; class Mammalia; order Carnivora; family Otariidae; genus Callorhinus; species Callorhinus ursinus. Next base: position 1,764 of record NW_027402819.1, read on the forward strand.
CTCACACTCACACAGCCCGCTTCCAGATGCATCTCTGCGGCAGGCCGGCGCAGCCCTCCCTACCAGATGTGCACACGTGGTCCCTCTCTAACCACGCAGCCCGACTCCCCGGCTCTCCCCCAGGGCACCCTGCTCCCCTGCTGACCGCCCTGCCCTGCCCCCCGTCCTACCTGCCCCTGCGAGCTCTGGGCTGGCACTCTCTTTTTTCTGGCAAATGAACAAAACCCGCCAGAGAAACCAAAACCCTGACTCCGCCTCATCTCACATCCAAAGGTTTTGGGGCCTCTTTTCTTTTCCCTCTCGCTCGCTCTCGTTTTTCTTTGTTTTGTTTTCCTTCGTTCTTCATTAGGTTTATTTTATTTATTCCAAGTAAACTCCCAGAACAGCTGATGATGTCAGACAAATCAGGGACATTTGCTCTTTTTACCTTCCCCTCAAAAACTGAGGACTCGGGGAGAAGAAAAAGCAAGGGTGAGAGTGAGGCAGAGGGACTGGGCCGGCGCCGGAGCGGGAGCCCCAGCCCCCGCGGGACGTCGGGCTTCGGGCGCCAGAGCGGAGCCACAGACGCCCGGCCGGCCTCGGCGGGATGCACGCGGCCGCCCTCGGCCGCCAGAGCGCGACTTACGTGTTCCGGTCCACACAGGGACAGCCAGCCCCCGTTCCTGGGAGGAGGCATCGGACACGGGCAGAGCTGAGCTGGGGACACCGGTGGGAACAGGGCACCCCTTCTGCACTGACTTCCAGAGAATGGTTCTCCCTTTCTCCCTGAGGACACCAAACTGGATGAGAGCGAGTTTGAGAGAAGAATCCACTGCTATCCTTCCCCTCACCCCTCATCCCAGGAGGGAAAGGGCATTTTCTTTTACACCTTTCAAAGGCGTTGTGGGTCTGTCTAAAGTGTTTACAAAAAAAAAAAATTATAAAAAAAAAGTCTAGTGTCGACTGGTGTTTTCCCTCGTGATGTTTACAGATTGCCGTCTGCCGCCCGGCTAGAACCCACTCAGTGACAGAGACGAACGGGGCTGCGCGCACGGGCTCCTCCTGTGCCCAGCGCCCTCCTGTCGGCCCTCTCTATCACCGACCACTCTGCCTTGGGTGGTTTTTTGTTTTGTTTTGTTTTTGGGTTGTGGTTGTTTGTTTGTTTCCTCCATTTTTCTGGCTTGGTTTTGCACTTTTCTCCCCTTGGGACCCTGATATGTAACTTCATTGCCAAAAAAACAACCCATCAAGGATCTTCTCCTCTCCATTCCCTTTTCCTCTCCCTCCTTCGCTCCTGGTTCTGGTCAGTTCAGAGGATTTAACAATCACAAGTGTCCTGCAAAAATGCCTGAACATTTTTCTTAGACCCTTGTGGATTTTTTTTCCCGGAAAACTTAAACAGATAAAAGACTTATTAAAGGAATATGTACAGTT
>NW_027402820.1:0-3176 GCF_003265705.2 Callorhinus ursinus
ACAAGGTATGAAACAACAAATGTTGGAGAGGTTGTGGAAAAAGGGGAACCCTCTTACACTGTTGGTGGGAATGCAAGGTGGTACAGCCACTTTGGAAAACTGTGTGAAGGTGCCTCAAAAAATTAAAAATAGAGCTACCCTATGACACAGACATTGCACTTCTGGGTATTTATCCCAAAGACACAGATGTAGTGAAAACAAGGGCTATATACACCCCAATGTTCATAGCAGCAATGTCTGCAATAGCCAAACTGGAAAAAGCTGAGATGCCCTTCAACAGATGAATGGATAAAGAAGATGTGGTCCATATATACAATAGAATATTACTCAGCCATCAGAAAGGATGAATACCCAACTTGTACATAAACATGGATGGGACTGGAGGAGATTATGCTAAGTAAAATAAGTCAAGCAGAGAATGTCAATTATCATATGATTTCACTTATTTGTGGAACATAAGGGATAGCATGGAAGGCATTAGGAGAAGGAAGAGAAAAATGAAGGGGGTGGAAATCGGAGGGAGAGATGAACCATGAGAGACTATGGACTCTGAGAAACAATCTGAGGTTTTTAGAGGGGAGGGGGGTGGGGGGATGGGTTAGCCCAGTGATGGGTATTAAGGAGGGCACATACTGCATGGAGCACTGGGTATTAAATGAAAACAATGAATTGTGGATCACTACATCAAAAACTAATGATGTATTGTATGGTGACTAACATAACATAATAAAATAAAATAAAAAGAAAGCATGAGTGGACTTATATTTCCCATATATCGGGGCAAAACTATTTTTTTGTAACTATTGAGAGTTCAAGTGCTACACTTCATTTTTTCTTGTTTTTTTAGAGAAAGAGAGAGAGAGCATGAGTGGGGAGGGGCAGAGGGAGAGGGAAAGATTCTCAAGCAGGCTTCACACCCAACATAGAGCCTGACATGGGGCTCAAGTCCACAACCTCAACATCATGACCTGAGCTGAAATCAAAAGTCAGGTGCTTAAGCAACTAAGCCACCCACGTACCCCTCAGGTGTTCTCCTTCTGATCAAAGTTTTATCAATACGTTAGAAGATAGAGTCACTTTAATATTTCAAAAAATAAGTGATGAACATACTAAAAAGCAACTTTTAATTTGGGCAGCTTCTCAAAAACCCTTTGAATATGAGGTAATGCTCAGCTGCAGTGTAGCTATTCTTACAAAAGCTATTGTATAAAATGTGACTTTCTCCCATGTGCAGCATGGTAGCAAGGAGGAGCTTTAGAAAAAAAAATGAGAAATTAATAGAGCTCTAAATTCAAATATAATTCTTTTTTTAAAAAGATTTATTTATTTATTTGAGAGAGAGAGAGACAGAGAGAGGACATGAGCGGGGGTGGGGTAGAAGGAGAGGGAGAAAATCTCAAGCAGACTCCCTGCTGAGTGTGGAGCCCAACCTAGGGCTCCATGTGGGGCTCGATCCCAGGACCCTGGAATTTGATCCCAGGACACTGAGATCATGACCTGAACCAAAATCAAGAGTCAGACCTTAAATAACTGAGCCACGCAGGAGCCCCTCCTATGGTTCTTAACAAGTAACATTAAATTTCTAATCCTAACATTTACATATTAAAAGAACAATATACATTAAATATTTTAAAAAAATATGAAAATAATTAGACTTACTCTTAATTGACAAAGATTTTGAACTTAAAAAAAGATTTCAAGGAATGTATTTTTGGCAAATTCTATAAAAATGTGTTAGTAAATCCAAATATTTTATTTTGTACAAATACTTTTATAGTTCACATAGTTCATTTTTTCAAACATTATAATTTATATAGTGTACACACAATTACATCTTAATAAGCCATATTTGTTATACTGTCTATATATTTGAAAATAGGTTAAATTTATAATAAATACTCTAGAAGCAACATAATTCTACAGCAAAGAAAAATTCTTGAAATGACAACACCTCTAGTTTGTTTAATCTCTTTTGTCACTCTATGGGAAAAGACATAATAGAATTATTTTGTCTTTGAATGTCATGCTTGGCACTATGCAAAAAGTGCCTCATTATTTCACGTGAGGAAAGAAGCAATGCTTCAAAAAGCAAAATGACATAGGTATATCTACAATTAATACTCGAAGGAAATCAAAGAGATTGTATTTTTACATCAAAGGTAGTTTAAGATGCATAATAGCATGTGCCAAATAAATCAAGTTATAAGCACCCTGTACAAATATTTTCTTCATGAGGAAGAACTGAAGCCACTATACAGACCACTCATTACCACATCAGCTCAAGACAAAACCAAAACCTAATTTAATATTATGGAAAAATGAAGTGTTCAAGAGTCTAGATAAATCTAAATTAACCTAATATTCCCATCAATCAGTGAAGTAGTCTTTGTGACTAATTGATATAACCAATCAGCTCAGTCTGATTTTATTTTAATGTTTAAAGTGACACCTACATAGAAAATGCCATTTGGAATGTATGGCATAAATATTTTCTCAATTTACCACAGGCATCATCAATGTGATTCAAAAAGTTTGGTATAATTGTTATTATAACAGTTTAATATTAGGACTGGTTTTCTATTAAACCATTGCTCTAAAATACATCTAAGTGTAAAAAAAATAAGTAGTTTCAAGATTGTTTTAAATATATGATTGAAAATCCATAATAGTTTATAAATGAGAAGAACAAGACATTTCAAAACCACCTTTAATCTTTTTTTTTTAAGATTTTATTTATTTGACAGAGAGAGACACAGCGAGAGCAGGAACACAAGCAGGTGGAGTGGGAGAGGGAGAAGCAGGTCTCCTGCCGAGCAGGGAGCCTGATGTGGGACTCGATCCCAGGACCCTGGGATCATGACCTGAGCCGAAGACAGACGCTTAATGACTGAGCCACCCAGGCGCCCCCACCTTTAATCTTTTGAAGTTGACATTGTATGCAGTAATTATGTTTTTTAAAAGAAAAAAATACACAAAACAAAAACAAAAAGCTCTTCTTGGAGACCACTGGCCAAAGATAGAACCAGAGACATCGGCCACAGCAACTTCTTTCAAGATACATCTCCAAAGGTTAGTGAAACAAAAGCAAAAATGAACTTTTGGGACTTCATCAAGATAAAAATTTTCTGTACAGCAAAGGAAACAGTCAACAAAACAAAGAGGCAACCCACAGAATG
>NW_027402821.1:0-3176 GCF_003265705.2 Callorhinus ursinus
GGTTTGGCAGCCTGGATGGCGAGGGCTGACAGGGAGGCCTGTGGAGCCCCACAGGTTGGAGGCACTTAGGACCCCACCTGGAAGGTCGGTTCTGCATCCATCTCCCTGAGCCTTTTCTCTCTCCATGGGCCCCTCTGTGCGGCCGCGGCGCTAAAAGCTGCTAGAATTAGCAGGGCTGAGAACCGTCCTCAGGCGCCAGTACGAGCCTCGCTCTTGTTTCCTGCTCGAAAGAAGACACCTCGTTACCCAAGTTGGGAGGACACTCTGTGCCATCTGCTCTTGGCCCCTTGGGTCCCAGAGCTGCTTCTGACACACAGGCTTTTTCACAGCCCGCCGCACATGGCTACTGGCCATGAGGCGGTGATGGTGCCTGGCACACAGATGTGGCTGGTGCCTGAGAGGCTTGAGGTCGGCCCCAGGGGAGGGGCCTTGGCCTGGGCCCAGCACACAGTCCTCCAGTGTCCCAGGGAGGCACCACTCAGAACCAGAAGATGAAAATGTTTGGCTCTGGGGGGGAATTATGCAAATTATCTACCTGGTTTCTGTGTTTGAAAATACCCAGATGTTGGCTTCCAAATCAGAAAGCTGTCTTGGGGCAATCTCTATTCCCTGTCTGGTTCAGGTGGTCCTTTCTACAAACACTGGAGACCGGGTTTTGACTGTCAGCCTCCTGTCTGGCCCTCCCCAGCAACGTCGCTAAGCCAGAGGGCTGGCCCTCCCCGTCCACCTTCTCCAGGACAGGCTCCATGCCGACCACAACCCACCAAGCCACATAGAGGGCCATACTCCCCACTTCCTGCAGCGCCCAGATCCACCCAATGCTGTACCCACCATGCTGGGCTGATGCCTCAGGCTGAGCTGAGATCAGTCTTGGTGTTCTCCCTTCTTCCTGCTTCAAAAAGTGGGTGTCTGGTGTTTTCCCCTGAGGTCCTCATGAGCCAGATTTAGCAAACCTCCGCTCAGAAGCCTGACCCTTGGAGAATGCCCCCTAAGGAACAGCCTGGTCCGCGGTAACCTGTCTCCCCTTGCCTCCTCCCTGCCTCAGTTGCATAGATTCGTGGTTTGAAGTGAACAGATCTTGTCCAGAACATCCCGCGGACTGACCCTGCTGGGCTCGCTTGCTGACTCCTCTCAAAGGTGAGCCCGTGGTTGGGGATGCTCCGGGCTCAAGGCACTGGGGCCAAGTCACTCTGGGGCCTGGAGGGTAGGGAGCTCAGTTGCCCTTGCACACCCCACCAAAAGGGGAGCATCTTCTTAGTTAGTGATTCTATGGGGGGCAGGGGGGCGGGGGCTGGTATGATTCTCCGGAAAGGATAGGAAATACGAACTCACAAGGTAACGAAGGAGAACCTGCTCAGTAGAATTAGAGTCGTTGGGAAAAGACCAGTGTATTCCAGACATCTAAATTGAGTCTCCCTGACGAAGGTTCAGAAAGATCCCATGGAATGTGCCGGCTGGGAGAAGCAGCAGCGTGAGGCTCTAGGACCAGACCCTGGGTTGGCGCCCTGCTCCGCCTCGTGCTTGAGGGGTGGCAAGGGCGAGTCCTGTCTCTCGGGGTCTCTGCTTCTTTGGGGCCAGGGGGATAACCTCACTCCCTGTCCCCATGTGGACATCCCGCTTATTAAACAAGACGTCCTGGGGGACGGTGCGCTGTCCTCTGCGGTGCTCACCGTGATGATGTCACTGCTGGTTCTTCCCACCTGCAGGCCACTTGCCTCTCCCATGCTCACTCTCTCACACACTCACACTCACACTCACACACACTCACACTCACACAGCCCGCTTCCAGATGCATCTCTGCGGCAGGCCGGCGCAGCCCTCCCTACCAGATGTGCACACGTGGTCCCTCTCTAACCACGCAGCCCGACTCCCCGGCTCTCCCCCAGGGCACCCTGCTCCCCTGCTGACCGCCCTGCCCTGCCCCCCGTCCTACCTGCCCCTGCGAGCTCTGGGCTGGCACTCTCTTTTTTCTGGCAAATGAACAAAACCCGCCAGAGAAACCAAAACCCTGACTCCGCCTCATCTCACATCCAAAGGTTTTGGGGCCTCTTTTCTTTTCCCTCTCGCTCGCTCTCGTTTTTCTTTGTTTTGTTTTCCTTCGTTCTTCATTAGGTTTATTTTATTTATTCCAAGTAAACTCCCAGAACAGCTGATGATGTCAGACAAATCAGGGACATTTGCTCTTTTTACCTTCCCCTCAAAAACTGAGGACTCGGGGAGAAGAAAAAGCAAGGGTGAGAGTGAGGCAGAGGGACTGGGCCGGCGCCGGAGCGGGAGCCCCAGCCCCCGCGGGACGTCGGGCTTCGGGCGCCAGAGCGGAGCCACAGACGCCCGGCCGGCCTCGGCGGGATGCACGCGGCCGCCCTCGGCCGCCAGAGCGCGACTTACGTGTTCCGGTCCACACAGGGACAGCCAGCCCCCGTTCCTGGGAGGAGGCATCGGACACGGGCAGAGCTGAGCTGGGGACACCGGTGGGAACAGGGCACCCCTTCTGCACTGACTTCCAGAGAATGGTTCTCCCTTTCTCCCTGAGGACACCAAACTGGATGAGAGCGAGTTTGAGAGAAGAATCCACTGCTATCCTTCCCCTCACCCCTCATCCCAGGAGGGAAAGGGCATTTTCTTTTACACCTTTCAAAGGCGTTGTGGGTCTGTCTAAAGTGTTTACAAAAAAAAAAAATTATAAAAAAAAAGTCTAGTGTCGACTGGTGTTTTCCCTCGTGATGTTTACAGATTGCCGTCTGCCGCCCGGCTAGAACCCACTCAGTGACAGAGACGAACGGGGCTGCGCGCACGGGCTCCTCCTGTGCCCAGCGCCCTCCTGTCGGCCCTCTCTATCACCGACCACTCTGCCTTGGGTGGTTTTTTGTTTTGTTTTGTTTTTGGGTTGTGGTTGTTTGTTTGTTTCCTCCATTTTTCTGGCTTGGTTTTGCACTTTTCTCCCCTTGGGACCCTGATATGTAACTTCATTGCCAAAAAAACAACCCATCAAGGATCTTCTCCTCTCCATTCCCTTTTCCTCTCCCTCCTTCGCTCCTGGTTCTGGTCAGTTCAGAGGATTTAACAATCACAAGTGTCCTGCAAAAATGCCTGAACATTTTTCTTAGACCCTTGTGGATTTTTTTTCCCGGAAAACTTAAACAGATAAAAGACTTATTAAAGGAATATGTACAGTT
>NW_027402822.1:0-882 GCF_003265705.2 Callorhinus ursinus
GGAGGCCACCATTTTCACCCTGGTCCTCCAAAGCTGTACCAGAGCTTGCAGGGAACAAAAGCTCCTGAGAGCAAACCCGAACAGCTTGCTTAGCCCGGACCCTCAAGAGCAGGGCAATTCTGCCTCCGGCAAAGACATTTGGGAACCACGGCAACAGGCCCCTCCCCCAGAAGATCAGCACGAACTGCCAGCAAGCCAAGACCAAGTTTACCGATCAAGGAGAACGGGAGAACTCCAGCGCTAGGGGAATACTGCACATAGAATTCATGGCTTTTTTTTTATCATGATTCATTAGTTTTTCAAAGTTAATTTTTTTAACCTTTTTTTAAAATTTTTCTTTTTCCCTTTTTCAACCAACATCTTCTCAATCCTTTTTAAAAAAAACACTTTTTATTTTTCATTTTTAGAGTCATATTTTATCCCTTCATAGTAGTTACCCTTATTTTTGGCATATATATACAAGTTGTTCTCTCTTTAAAATTTTGAGATACAGTTTCTTCTAACAGGTCAAAATATACCCTAAATGACTAGTGTATGGCTTTGTTCTAGTCTCCTGCCTGATCACATTCTCTCCCTTTTTTGGGTTTTTTTTCTTTTAAATCTTCTTTTTTCAAACAACTTATCTTATCAATTCCTTTTATAAAATATTTTTATAATTTTCATCTTTACAGTCATCTTCCATCCCTTCATTGTATCAACCCTTATTTTGTACATATATGTCTTTCTTCCTTTAAAATTTTAGGAGGCACTTTTTTCTAACAGACCAAAATACACCCAAAATCTAGTGTGTGGCACTGATGTATGCACTAGCCTGATCATATGTGATCATATTCTGTTTTTTTTGTATTGTTCTGTTTTTGTTTTTATCTTTTTCTTTTTTTT
>NW_027402822.1:982-3176 GCF_003265705.2 Callorhinus ursinus
TTTTTTTTTTTTTTCTCTTTCTCTTTTCTTTCTTTCCCTTTCTTTTCCCCTGGTTTCAGGTCTTTTCTGATTTGTATAGAGTGTATTTGCTGGGGACGTTGTTAACCTGTTAGCATTTTGTTCTCTCATTCATCTATTCTCCTCCGGACAAAATGACAAGATGAAAAAAATCACCTCAGCAAAAAGAACAAGAGATAGTATCGTCAGCCAGGGACCTACTCAATTACGGACATTAGTACGATGTTGGACCTAGAGTTCCGAATCATGACTTTAAGGATACGAGCTGGGCTTGAAAAAAGTGTGGAAGTTATTAGAGAAACCCTTTCTGGAGAAATAAAAGAACTAAAATCTAATGAAGTCGACATCAAAAAGGCTATTACTGAGGTGCAATCAAAAATGGGGGCACTAACTGCTAGGATAAATGAGGCAGAAGAGAGAATCAGCGATATAGAAGACCAAATGACGGAAAATAAAGAGGCTGAGAAAAAGAGGGAGAAACAACTACAGGATCACGAGGGCAGAATTCGAGAGATAAGCGATACGGTAAGACGAAACAACATTAGAATAATTGGGATCCCAGAAGAAGAAGAAAGAGAGAGGGGGCAGAAGGTATACTGGAGCAAATAATAGCAGAGAACTTCCCGAATGTGAGGAAGGAAACAGGCATCAAAATCCAGGAGGCACAGACAACCCCTCTCAAAATCAATAAAAATAGGTCAACACCTCGACATCTAATAGTAAAATTTACGAGTCACATAGACAAAGAGAAAATCCTGAAAGCAGCTCGGGAGAAGAGATATGTAACCTACAATGGCAGAAACATTAGACTGGCAACAGATCTATCCACAGAGACCTGGCAGGCCAGAAAGGACTGGCATGAGATCTTCAGAGCACTAAACCAGAAAAATATGCAGCCAAGAATACTATATCCAGCGAAGCTCTCATTGAAAATTGAAGGAGAGATAAAAAGCTTTCAGGACAAACAAAAACTAAAGGAATTTGCAAACACGAAACCAGCCCTCCAAGAAATATCGAAACGGGTCCTCTAAGCAAAGAGAGAGCCTAAAAGCAGCATAGGTCAGAAAGGAACACAGACAATATACAGTCACAGTCACTTTACAGGCAATACAATGGCACTAAATCCATACCTTTCAATAGTTACCCTGAATGTAAATGGGCTCAATGCCCCAATCAAAAGACACAGGCTATCAGATTGGATTAAAAAACAAGACCCATCGATATGCTGTCTGCAAGACTCATTTTAGACCCAAAGACACCCCCAGATTGACAGTGAGGGGGTGGAAAACCATTTACCATGCTAATGGACACCAAAAGAAAGCTGGGGTGGCAATCCTTCTATCAGACAAACTAGATTTTAAACCAAAGACTGCAATAAGAGATGAGGAAGGACACTATATCCTACTTAAAGGGTCTATCCAACAAGAAGATCTAACAATTGTAAATATCTATGCCCCGAACATGGGAGCAGCCAATTATATAAGGCAATTAATAACAAAAGCAAAGAAACACATTGACAACAATACAGTAATAGTGGGGGACTTTAACACCCCCCTGACTGAAATGGACAGATCATCTAAGGAAAAGATCAACAAGGAAATAAAGCCTTTAAATGACACACTGGACCAAATGGACTTCACAGACATATTCAGAACATTCCATCCCAAAGCAACGGAATACACATTCTTCTCTAGTGCCCATGGAACATTCTCCAGAATTGATCACATCCTAGGTCACAAATCAGGTCTCAACCGGTACCAAAAGATTGGGATCATTCCCTGCATATGTTCAGACCACAATGCTTTGAAACTAGAACTCAATCACAAGAGGAAAGTCGGAAAGAACTCAAATACATGGAGGCTAAAGAGCATCCTACTAAAGAATGAATGGGTCAACCAGGAAATTAAAGAAGAATTAAAAAAAATTCATGGAAACCAATGAAAATGAAAACACAACTGTTCAAAATCTTTGGGATACAGCAAAGGCAGTCCTGAGAGGAAAGTATATAGCAATACAAGCCTTTCTCAAGAAACAAGAAAGGTCTCAAATACACAACCTAACCCTACACCTAAAGGAGCTGGAGAAAGAACAGCAAATAAAGCCTAAACCCAGCAGGAGAAGAAAAATAATAAAGATCGGAGCAGAAATCAATGAAATAGAAACCAAAAGAACAGTA
>NW_027402823.1:0-3175 GCF_003265705.2 Callorhinus ursinus
GCTTCCCCCAAAACAGTACATTGAAATTCTGCTTCTGTTAGTACCTGAGCGTTGGGCTTTGGTTATTTCACTTGCGGGGCTGACGAGATACACTTGTTCTCCAAGACTCCTCCTCAGATGAAGAGCTCTTGCAGGTCCCGGGCATCCTGGAGCCGGGGAGGGTAGATGGGCCAGGACCCTCCCCGGCTCCTGCAGGAGACCTGTCCTACCAAACCAGGATGGTTTCGGGTCGTGGTCCTGAGCTAGGGTTCGAGAGAGCCTGTCACTGCTCTTGACTCTGGGGCGGAGAGGACCTTTTTTAGACATAGCAACAGCCACCGAAGACAGGGGCTTCAGAAAGAACACTCTGCTCGACTCGGTCCCGCCCCAGGACTTTGGCTGCCTTCCCCAGCTCCAGAGGAAGAGGATATCCTCTGCTTCTTTGGGCTTTGGTCCCCTGAACCACGAGCAAGCACTGAAAAGTGTCTACCGCTTCTCTAGAAGTGCACCAGACCCGGGGGTGCCAGTCACTGTGCACACACAAATACGGACAACGTGCTAAGTAAGTGCAGGAGTTCATCCTGTTCAAATGGCCTAAGGGTCGGTGGGGTTTACTGCTTCTGTGCCCTCCAGTGGGTCGCCTTTCCTAGGATGGAAATGCTCCTGGAGTCGCCTCTCTGTCGTTTGAACTCCGTTCCTGCTGGTTTCAGGACCAAGGGACTCCAACTGAGCATTGTGCACTATGTCCTCAGGGCGATGGTGGTAATGGTCCGTTATGATTGTCTGGGAGGGTCCTTCTGGTTCCTGCTCGCCTAGGCACAGGTGCGGTAGCGAGAAGCCCCGGAGCCATCCCCCAATTTCAGCAGTGGGCCCCTTGTTCCCCAGGGATAGTGCTAAAGTCCTTTGGGATTGTCGGGCAGGGCCCTCCAGGTTCCCGCTCCCCCAGGCACAGGTGTGGTGGCAAGAAGCCCCAGAGCAGTCCTCCAACTTCAGCATTGTGCCCCCAGGGGTCCTGGTGCTGGTAATGGGCTGTCAAGATGGTACAGGTGGATCCCGAAGGTAGGACCTGGAGGCTGGAGTAAACCAGATCGCACACAAGTTGCATGAGGAACAGGTGAGTTGAGTTGTTCTTTTGGAAGAGAAATTTCGCTTCTCCAAAAAGGTCAAAGTCATTGGTCTACTTTAGAATGAAGATAATGACTACTTAGAAACAAGTGTGTCTTTCCCCTTCTCCCAGAAATTGAAGCAGGTGTGTAGGCCATAGGTCAGAGGACCTACTTATCCCCAGCTGACAGCACTTATCTGCTCTGCATCTAGGAGACTCAAGTTTTTGAACATCATCCTGTGAGTCAGGGTTGCAGCATTTCACAGGATGTCAGGGTTCGGGGAAAGCAGCAGTTCCATTTGGCACAGTGTCATCTTCCGGTCAGGACTGGCGGTCAAATTTCTCATGAACCCCAAACTTCCGGCGATTTCCTCTTTTCTCTAGTTGACCCAGGGTTAGGGTTAGAGTTGGGTACGGGTTAGGGCATGGGTTAGGGTACGGGAGAGGGTTAGGGTACGGGATAGTGTTAGGGTACGGGTTAGGGTAGGGGTTAGAGATAGGGTACGTGTTAGGGCATGGTGTACGGTACAGGTTAGGGTTTAGGTTTAGGGTACCCTTTATGGTATGGGTTAGAGTCAGGGGACGCTTTAGGTTTAGGTTTCGGTTTAGGGGTCGGGTTAGGGGTTAGGGTTTGTGTAGGTGTTAGGGTTAGGGTACGGGTTAGTTTTAGGTTAGAGGTTAATAGTAGTGTTAGGGACCTCTACACATGTTCCGTGCCTGCTATCACAGGAGGCTGGTGCAAACCTGGCATTGCAAGAATGAGCCAGGGGCTTCGCTTGGCATGGAACACAGCTCAGAGGGACTTGAATCGGCTCTGGGGACCGGGCAAACCCACCTCCCTCCTTCCTGTGTCCCAGCCCCCGTGGGAAGGAAGTCATGAACTGATTCTGACCTTGTCCTCTCCCAACACAGACTTCCAGGGGCTCCCATTACGGTTAGGCTCAGGTCCATGGTCCCCGTCTGTGCCCATGTGCTGGGCAGTTCCCCCCGTGGCTCCTGGCAGCCCTGAGTCCTGGTCACACATCCCTGTGGAATCCCCTCCCCTCCAGGGTGGATGGCCAATGTGATGGCGCTCTCAGGAATAGAATGTCACAAAATGCCGGGATGTAAATTCTAAGCAGGTGGAGTCTGTGACTTCTACTGGTTCCCTCTGTCCTGTGTTCATTCTCTGTCTCCTTCTCTCTCTCTCTGTGTCTGTGTCTCTCACAGGAGCAGATCTGTGGGTTCCATAGGCGATGTGAGAACCCTCAGAAGCCTCCCTTGTACACGTTTCCCTCTCTGGTCCTGGGGTTCCGTTCCGTCCAAGGCCTCCTCACCCTGACCGGAGCAGTGATTCCGGATCCTCTTCCACATGGGGACCCTGTGGCTGCAACAAGGAGGGCCCTGACCTTGGTCTCCAGAGCGGTGGTCCTGTGCTCTGCCAAGTTCTGCGCAGCCAGATCCTCAGCCCCCCAATCCCCGAGTCTCTCCTCTGCTCAAAAGCAACTCGAGGGGTTAGAAACCATGTTCCCATTACTGGGATCTCAGGGGTTCGGGGATGGATATCCAAGGCCAACAGGCACTTATACAAGACTGTCGGAACCTTGGGACACTGCATCTCTGCAGTCCAAGTGACCGCAGAGTAAGTTGAGGCCTTTTGTGCTATAGCCCTCCGGGCTTGGGGGTGGGTATCTCTTCCTACTGCCAAGTCCCCAGGGTGGTGGTGGATAACGGAACACAGACCCTGTCTTTTCCCCGTGCCCTGGCAAGCCCCTGGGTCTCTTGGGGAACCCTGACCATCAAGCGGACTGCCGCACCGTCCCTATGGGACCTGATTCCGTGTCATCCAGCCCCACAGTGAGGAGAGGTGAGGCCAGGCAGTAGCGGGGAGAGGGCAGAGTTGACTCTCCCTGGGGGCCATGGATCCCTGCTCAGTGCAGACTCTGTTGTGTGCTGGCCCCTCGGGCACCGAGATTCCAGCTCCTGGTCTGACTCCGGTAGGGACACCAGGGTGTTGGTCATGCTAGATCAGATGTGTCACTCTCTCCTGGACCTACAGCCTGTCCATGCAGCTGAACTCCCCCTCCTAGTCGGCCAGCTCACCTTCACGGA
>NW_027402824.1:0-3175 GCF_003265705.2 Callorhinus ursinus
ATGACCTCACTGATATGAGGAATTCTTAATCTCAGGAAACATACTGAGGGTTGCTGGAGTGTGGGTGGAGTGTAGGATGGTGTGGCTGGGTGATAGACATTGGGGGGGTATGTGCTATGGTGAGTGCCGTGAATTGTGTAAGACCGTTGAATCACAGACCTCTACCTCTAAAATAAAGAGTACTTTGTATGTTAAAAAAAAAAAAAAAAGGATGAATATAGCAGGAAGGGAAGAATGAAGAGGGGGAAATCGGAGTGGGAGACGAGCCATGAGAGACTATGGACTCTGAAAAATAAACTGAGGGTTCTAGATGGGAGGGGGGTGGGGGATGGGTTAGCCTGGTGATGGGTATTAAAGATGGCACGTTCTGCATGGAGCGCTGTGTGTTATTCGCAATGAATCATGGAACACTACATCAAAAACTAATATATAATGTATTGTGATTAAGATAACACAATAAAATAATTGCATATATTTAAGGCATTCAATTGGATATGATGTAAAAATACATTATAAAATATTCACCGCAAACTAATTAACATATCCATGATATCAAAGTTATCATTTAAGAAAAATTTTTCTGATTAGAAGACATAACATCTACCCTCTTAGCAAATTTCAAGTATATGATACATTATTGTCAATGATACTCACATTGTTGTACATTGATATATAGGGTGAGGTCAAAAGATCAAATCAGGCAGGGGACTAGAAATCAAGAGGAGAAACAACAGAAAAGCAATCAGTGTAATTAAGGCACAGAGCCTGTGAGAGAAGGAGTAGGCAGGAATGCTAGCAAGTTTTGAAAGATTGGGGAAGGTCATTTAGAGGCTAAAGAGATTGCTCTTACTCAGTATGAGGCATTTTTCCATGGAAGCACTTGAAGGACAGAAATGCCTTGAATAAAGCTTTGCTCCAATACTGCCTTGCTGCAGGGCAGAATATATATGGCTCCTGGGGCACATCATGACTTTCAAGGGCCCTACACACATTTTTCTTTATAGTCCCTTTGTTTATATATATTTGTATTATGTTACAATTAAACTGGTATAAAGACAAATATATTAGCATTACAATATAAAAATTTAATAGTTCATTTTCTTTCCTTCTGACTTCAAAAGAAATGAAACCATCTTCATGGAAACTTGAAAGTATCATGGACCCCCAAAACTGGGTATACTCTGGTAGATAAGTTGGCCCTATCTGGCCCACAAGACAAACTATAACAGTTAGGGGACGGTGTAGTCAGAAGATAAAGGTATGAGCCAGACTGGTGACAGAGAGATTAATTAAATGGGGCAAAGGGAAGAGTCAAAAGCTAATGTTCAGGAAGAATTAACAGGACATGGGAATTATTTGGAGATGAAAGTAAAAGTCAAAGATCTCTAGGTTTCCCTGAACAATCACTTGGCACGTTTTTAGTCATCTTTCTGGTCCCATCCCCATTGTCAGTCCCTGCTCTTTCTGGTCCATAAACTTCCAGTAGCTAATGTTCTTAAGCTGACTCTGCCCTCTGCCCACATGGCCATATCTACTGACCTATCAGGGCACTTGACACAGTTCATCATTCATTCTAACCTAAAATATCACACTCCTTTGGCTTCCAGGAAACCCACTTGTCTGGATTTTAGTCATCTTTCTGGTAATTCTTCTGGCTCTTGCTGAATTTCCTTCATCTTCCCAACTTCTGATGTTGGACTTCTTTTCTTTTCCGTATATTTCTATTTCCATATGTAAGGAGATCCAATTCCATTTTGTGGCTTTAAATTGTATACATGACAAATTTCTCCTATCTCCAAGCTGGATTATTGCCTTGAACTTCACACGTGTATGTGCAACTGCTCACTCAACATATCTATTTGGACATGAAATAGGTAGGTCAAGTTTAACTTATCCAAAACTGAACAAAACTGAGCTAAGGATATTCCTTCAGAATGTCCACCAAAAGTCTTGCTCATATCATTTAGTGAAAACTCCATTCTTTCAGTTGCTCAAACAAGAATCTTGATGTCATCCTGTACTATTCTCTCGCAGCTCATTTCTGATCCTTCAATAATGTTGTTATGTCTAACTTGAAAATATACTCAAAAGCAGACCCAGTTCTTAATAACCCCTCTGCCAACATCTTCTCCAGGTTGGATTATGTTATTAGCTTGCTACATATTCTCCCTTCTATCTCTTTAATCCTGAAATCTATTCTTTTTTTTTCATTTTTTTATTGTTATATTAATCACCATATATTACATCATTTGTTTTTGATGTAGAGTTCCATGATTCATTGTTTGTACATAACACCCAGTGCTCCATGCAGAATGTGCCCTCTTTAATACGCATCACGAGGATAACCAATCCCCCTACTCTCCTCCCCTCTAGAATACTCATTTTGTTTTTCAGAGTCCATCATCTCTCATACTTCGCCTCCCCCTCTGACTTACTCCCCTTCATTCTTCCACTCCTGGAACTTCTCCTTTTTTATTTCTTAACATATATTGCATTATTTGTTTCAGAAGTACAGATCTGTGATTCAACAGTCTTGCACAATTCACAGAGCTCACCATAGCACATACCCTACCAATGTCTATCACCCAGCCAACTCATCCCTCCCACCCCCAACCACTCCAACAACACTCAGTTTATTTCCTGAGATTAAGAATTCCTCATATCAGTGAGGTCATATGATACATGTCTTTCTCTGATTGACTTATTTCACTCAGCATAACACCCTCCAGTTCCATCCATGTCGTTGCAAATGGCAAGAACTCATTCCTTTTGATGGCTGCATAATATTCCATTGTGTACATATACCAACTCTTCTTTATCCATTCATCTGTCGATGGATATCTTGGCTCTTTCCACAGTTTAGCTATTGTGCACATTGCTGCTATAAACATTGGGGTGCACATACCCCTTCGGATCCCGACATTTGTATCTTTGGGGTAAATACCCACTAGTACAATTGCTGGATCGTATGGTAGCTCTATTTTCAACTGTTTGAGGAACCTCCATACTGTTTTCCAGAGGGGTTGCACCAGCTTGCATCCCCACCAAGAGTGGAGGAGGGTTCCCCTTCCTCCACAGCCCGCGAACATCTGTTGTTTCCTGACTTGTTAATTTTAGCTGTTCTGACTGGTGTGAGGTGGTATCTCACTGAGGTTTTGATTTGGATTTCCCTGAT
>NW_027402825.1:0-3174 GCF_003265705.2 Callorhinus ursinus
TACACCTAAAGGAGCTGGAGAAAGAACAGCAAATAAAGCCTAAACCCAGCAGGAGAAGAGAAATCATAAAGATCAGAGCAGAAATCAATGAACTAGAAACCAAAAGAACAGTAGAACAGATCAACGAAACTAGGAGCTGGTTCTTTCAAAGGATCAACAAGATTGATAAACCCCTGGCCAGACTTATCAAAAAGAAAAGAGAAATGACCCAAATCAACAAAATCATGAATGAAAGAGGAGAGATCACAACCAACACCAAAGACATACAAACAATTATAAGAACATATTATGAGCAACTCTATGCTAGCAAATTAGATAACCTGGAAGAAATGGGTGCATTCCTAGAGATGTATCAACTACCACAATTGAACCAGGAAGAAATAGAAAACCTGAACAGACCTATAACCACTAAGGAAATTGAAGCAGTCATCAAAAATCTCCCAACAAACAAAAGCCCAGGGCGAGATGGCTTCCCAGGGGAATTCTACCAAACATTTAAAGAAGAATTAATACCTATTCTCCTGAAACTGTTCCAAAAAATAGAAATGGAAGGAAAACTTCCAAACTCATTTTATGAGGCCACCATACCTGGATCCCAAAACCAGACAAAGACCCCTTCAAAAAGGAGAATTACAGACCAATATCCTTGATGAACATGGATGCAAAAATTCTCACCAAAATACTAGCCAATAGGATCCAACAGTACATTAAAAGGATTATTCACCATGACCAAGTGGGATTTATCCCTGGGCTGCAAGGCTGGTTCAACATCCGCAAATCAATCAACGGGATACAATACATTAACAAAAGAAAGAACAAGAATCATAGGATCCTCTCCATAGATGCAGAAAAAGCATTTGATAAAGTACAGCATCCTTTCTTGATCAAAACTCTTCAGAGTATAGGGTTAGAGGGTACATACCTCAATATCATAAAAGCCATCTATGAAAAACCTACAGCAAATATCATTCTCAATGGGGAAAAGCTAAGAGCTTTTCCCCTAAGCTCAGGAACGCGGCAGGGATGTCCACTCTCACCACTGCTATTCAACATACTATAGAAGTCCTAGCCACAGCAATCAGACAACAAAAAGAAATCAAAGGCATCCAAATTAGCAAAGAGGAAGTCAAACTCCCACTCTTTGCAGATGATATGATACTGTATGTGGAAAACCCAAAAGACTCCACCCCAAACTGCTAGAACTCTTACAGGAATTCAGTAAAGCGGCAGGATATAAAATCAATGCACAGAAATCAGTGGAATTCTTATACACCAACAACTAGACAGAAGAGAGAGAAATTAAGGTGTCGATCCCATTTACAATTGCACCCAAAACCATAAGATACCTAGGAATACATCTAACCAAAGAGGCAAAGGATCTGTACTCAGAAAACTATAAAATACTCATGAAAGAAATTGAAGAAGACACAAAGAAATGGAAAAACGTTCCATGCTCATGGATTGGAAGAACCAACATTGTGAAGATGTCAGTGCTACCTAGAGCAATCTACACATTCAATGCAATCCCCATCAAAATACCATCCACTTTTTTCAAAGAAATGGAACAAATAATCCTAAAATTTGTATGGAACCAGAAGAGACCCCGAATAGCCAGAGGAATGTTGAAAAAGAAAAGCAAAGCTGGCGGCATCAAAATTCCAGACTTCCAGCTCTATTACAAAGCTGTCATCATCAAGACAGTATGGTACTGGCACAAAAACAGACACATAGATCAATGGAACAGAATCGAGAGCCCAGAAATGGACCCTCAACTCTATGGTCAACTCATCTTTGACAAAGCAGGAAAGAATGTCCAATGGCAAAAAGACAGTCTCTTCAACAAATGGTGTTGGGAAAATTGGACAGCCACAGGCAGAAGAATGAAACTGGACCATTTTCTTACACCACACACAAAAATAGACTCCAAATGGTTGAAAGACCTAAACGTGAGACAGGAGTCCATCCAAATCCTAAAGGAGAACACAGGCAGCAACCTCTTCGACTTCAGCGGCAGCAACTTCTTCCTAGAAACATCGCCAAAGGCAAGGGAAGCCAGGGCAAAAATGGACTATTGGCATTTCATCAAGATAAAAAGCTTTTGCACAGCAAAAGAAACAGTCCACAAAACCAAAAGACAACCGACAGGATGGGAGAAAATATTTGCAAATGACATATCAGATAAAGGGCTAGTATCCAAAATCTATAAAGAATTTATCAAACTCAACACCCAAAGAACAAATGATCCAATCAAGAAATGGGCAGAAGACATGAACAGACATTTTTCCAAAGAAGATATCCAAATGGCCAACAGACACATGAAAAAGTGCTCCACATCGCTCGGCATCAGGGAAATCCAAATCAAAACCTCAGTGAGATACCACCTCACACCAGTCAGAATGGCTAAAATGAACAAGACAGGAAACGACAGATGTTGGCGGGGATGCGGAGAAAGGGGAACCCTCCTACACTGTTGGTGGGAATGCAAGCTGGTGCAACCACTCTGGAAAACAGTATGGAGGTTCCTCAGACAGTTAAAATTGAGCTACCATACGATCCAGCAATTGCACTGCTGGGTATTTACCACAAAGATACAAGTGTAGGTTTCCGAAGGGGTACGTGCACCCCAATGTTTATAGCAGCAATGTCCACAATAGCCAAACTGTGGAAAGAGCCAAGATGTCCATCGACAGATGAATGGATAAAGAAGATGTGGTGTATACACACAATGGAATATTATGCAGCCATCAAAAGGAATGAGAGCTTGCCATTTGCAACGACGTGGATGGAACTGGAAGGTATTATGCTGAGTGAAATAAGTCAATCAGAGAAAGATTTGTATCATATGACCTCACTGATATGAGGAATTCTTAATCTCAGGAAACAAACTGAGCATTGCTGGAGTGGTGGGGGGTGGGAGGGATTGGGTGGCTGGGTGATAGACATTGGGGAGGGTATGTGCTATGGTGAGCACTGTGAACTGTACAAGACTGATGAATCACGGATCTGTACTTCTGAAACAAATAATGCAATATATGTTAAGAAAAAAAAAAGAAGAAGAAGATAGCAGGAGGGGAAGAATGAAGGGGAGTAAGTCAGAGGGGGAGATGAACCATGAGAGATGATGGACTCTGAAAAACAAACTGAGGGTTCTAGAGGGGAGGAGGGTAGGGGGAT
>NW_027402826.1:0-2733 GCF_003265705.2 Callorhinus ursinus
CCTAACTCCGAGAAACGCGTCGGGGGTACAAGGCAGTTTTCAACTGATGCATTCTTTCGTGAGCCCAGAAGGGTTTCCATATGTAGGCGTGGAAGCTTCAGGAGAACGCAGTAGACCGCCCTCTAAGAGGCAACCTCACTTTTCCGAAACCGTCTTGCACCTGACATCCTTTGCTTTGGAGACGGGAGCCCTTTGAATAGTCGTGGTGGAAGCACAAGGACCGTGCCGTGCCCTGTACTCATCTCTGAGAAACAAGTCCGTGCGCAATGGGTCTTTCAGGCTAGCATATGGACGGGGTCATGAAGTCAGGAGAGATTGCAAGTGTACGTGTGCAGGCATAAGGAGAGTAACCTATCCTTAACTCCGAGAAAAGAGCATGACGGAGAGAGACCGTCTTTCAACCGAACTCCTCTCCTGAGATATATCGAAGCAGTTGCTGAAGGGGGTGTGGAAGCAAAACGCAAGCGTTGTGTACGAAGCTCGGAAAACAAGGTGGTGTAGAATGCAGCTTTCCCCCGCGTCTTGGTTCATGTTTAGGGAAGGGATACCCACTGCGCCTGTGGAAGCCTAGGGAAAGTACCATGGGCTTAAGTGTGAAAAGCAAGCCTGTGCAGAACGCAACGTTCCGCGCACATCTTGTTTCACGAAGAGAGAAGCCGTTTCCAATGTGTGTGTGGAAGCCTAAGGCCAAGTGCCCTATATACTTACCGCCACGAATAACTGCTGTAGAAATCCCGTCCGTCAACTCACAGCTTACCTGAGCACGTTTTTCTAATGTGCGTGGGCTGGCCCAAGGAAAAGTGTGACAGCCTTCGCTCTGAGACGGAGGTCTGCGTGGAACGCCTCTTTCAAGTCACGGCTTATTTCTGGCTTACGGAAGGCTTCCCAAGGGTGTGAAGGGAAGCCTAGGGGAAAAGCGCATACACTTCACTCTCTGGGGGGAAGAAAACGAGGAACCCAAAAGCATCGGTGGGTAACCGTCTCTCAACGAACACCTTCTTTCCTGACGAGACAGAAACATGTTCAACTCTGTGTGTGTGTGTGTGTGTCTGTGTGCGTGAATAAGAAAAGTGCCACGTACTCACATGGCAAAAGGAAGTCCGCATATACGGGAAATCTCCACTAATATCTTCAGGTATCCTGGAGACAGAATCATTTCCAAAATTGGGTGTGAAAGCATGATGAAATTGCCGTACGCTGTACTACCTTTCCCTGGACCTAACACCGATAAACGTCCACCCGGACGATAGAAAGGAGCTGAGCCATCTCAAGGCTGCGTGTGATCGCACAGGGACCGTTCCCTGGACCTAACCCCAGGAAACGCGTCGGGGGTACAAGGCAGCTTTAAACTGACGCATTCTTTGGTGAGCCCAGAAGCGTTTGCATCTATAGGCGTGGAAGCGTCCGGAGAGTGCAGTAGACCGTCCTGTAAGAGGCAACCTCGCTTTTGCGAAACCGTCTTGCACCTGACATCCTTTGCCTTGGAGACGGGAGCTTTTTGAATAGTCGTGGTGGAAGCACAAGGAACGTGCCGTGCCCTGTACTCATCTCTGAGAAACAAGTCCGTGCGCAATGGGTCCTTCAGCCTAGCATTTGGACGGGGTCATGAAGTCAGGAGAGATTGCAAGTGTACGTATGCAGGCATAAGGAGAGTGCCCTATCCTTAACTCCGAGAAAAGAGCATGACGGAGGGAGACCGTGTTTCAAGCGAACCCCTCTCCTGAGATATATCGAAGCAGTTGCAAAAGGGGGTGTGGAAGCACAACGCAAGCGTTCTATACGAAACTCGGAAAACACGGTGCTGTAGAATGCAGCTTTCTCCCGCGTCTTGGTTCATGTTTAGGAAACGGATACCCACTGTGCGTGTGGAAGCCTAGGGAATGTACCATGGGCTGAAGTGTGAAAAGCAACCCTGTGCAGAACGCAACGTTCAGCGCACATCTTGTTTCACGAAGAGAGAAGCCGTTTCCAATGTGTGTGTGTAAGCCTAAGCCCAACTGCCATATATACTTAACCCCACGAAAAATCGCTGTAGAAAACCCGTCCTTCAACTCACAGCTTACCTGTGGAAGTTTTTCTAAAGTGCGTGTGGAGGCCCAAGGAAAAGTGTGACAGGCTTCGCTCTGAGAAGGAGGTCTGCGTGGAAGGCCTCTTTCAACTCACGGCTTTTTCTGGCTTACGGGAGGCTTCTCAAGGGTGTGTACGGAAGCCTAGGGATAAAGCGCCTACACTTCACTCTCCGGGGGGGAAAAAAGCAAGAACCCAAAAGCATCGGTGAGAAACCGTCTCTCAACGAACACCTTCTTTCCTAACGTGACAGAAACATGTTCAACTCTGTTTGTGTGTGTGTGTGTGCGTGAATAAGAAAAGTGCCATGTACTCACCAAGGTAAACCATGTCCGCATATACGGCAACTCTCCACTAATATCTTCAGGTATCCTGGAAACAGAATCATTTCCCAAATTGGGTGCGAAAGCATCATGAAAGTGCCGTACGCTCTCCTACCTTTCCCAAGACCTAACACCGAGAAACGTCCTCCCTGGCGATAGAAAGGAGCTGAGCCATCTCAAGGCTGCGTGTGATCGCACAGGGACCGTTCCCTGGACCTAACCCCAGGAAAGGCGTCGGGGGTACAAGGCAGCTTTAAACTGACGCATTCTTTGGTGAGCCCAGAAGCGTTTGCATATATAGGCGTGGAAGCGTCCGGAGAGTGCAGTAGACCGTCCTGTAAGA
>NW_027402826.1:2833-3174 GCF_003265705.2 Callorhinus ursinus
GTGCGCAATGGGTCCTTCAGCCTAGCATATGGACGGGGTCATGAAGTCAGTAGAGATTGCAAGTGTACGTATGCAGGCATAAGGACCCATTGCGCACGGACTTGTTTCTCAGAGATGAGTACAGGGCACGGAACGGTCCTTGTGCTTCCACCACTACTATTCAAAAGGCTCCCGTCTCCAAGGCAAAGGATGTCAGGTGCAAGACGGTTTTGCAAAAGCAAGGTGGCCTCTTACAGGGCGGCCTACTGCGCTCTTCGGACGCTTCCACGTCTATATATGCAAACGCTTCTGGGCTCACCAAAGAAGGCGTCAGTTTAAAGCTGCCTTGTACCCCCGACGCG
>NW_027402827.1:0-3174 GCF_003265705.2 Callorhinus ursinus
CCCCCCCCCCCCAGTAGAATGTTGAATGTGAGTGGCAAGAATTAGCATCCTTGTCTTGTTCCTGATCTTATGAGAATGCATTAATCTTCACCATTTTGAATGATGGTGGCTGTGGATTTTTTTATTTGGCCTTTATCATGTTGAGGAAGTTCCTTTTAATTCCTAGTCTGTTGAGTATTCTTAAAATGAAGGGGTATTAAACTTTGTTAAATGCCTCTACATAGTGTACTGAAATTGTCATGTGGTTTTGTCCTTTATTCTTTTGATATGTTATATTAACTGACATTTGGATGGTTAGCTGGCCTTATACTCCTGGGACAAATCCAATTTGGTATAGAGAAGTTTATAATTGCTATGTCTTCTTGATAAGTTGGCCCTTTTATTTTTTATAAAATGCCCCTCTTTATCTCTAGTAAAATTGTCTTAACATCTATTTTGTCTGTTATTTGTATAGCCACTCCAGCTTTCTTACCTTATTGCCTTATGGTATATTTTTTCCATCCTTTTATTTTCAATCTGTTTGTATCTATGAATCTAAAAGTGTATCTTTGGGGTGCCTGGGTAGCTCAGTTGGTTGAGTGACCGACTCTTGGTTTCAGCTCAGGTCTTGATCTCAGGGTCATTGGGATCCATGCTCTCAGCGAGTTGGCTTGAGATTCTCTTTCTCTCTCTGCCCCCCCCAACTTGTGCACTCTCTCTCTCTAAAATATATAAATAAATCTTTAAAAAAAAACCTGTATCTCCTGGAGATAGCATATATAGTCTTACATTTTGGTTGTTGTTGAAAACTAGACATTTTAATATCTTGTAGTGATTGTTATTACTGATTCTTCCCCTCCCCCAGCTCCAGCTGTTACTGCGATGGTTGTCTGTTTATTTGTTTGGTGACTTGGATGGACTATCTCAGTAAAGTCCATTTCCTTATGCAGGCTTTAATACTGCCCTTCAGCCCATACGGTCTTGGGCATACTCATAATCCCCCTGACCTCTTCCTCTCTCACCCAGGATGACAATGCCTTGAATACAGTTCTCTTTAAGTCTTTCCCTGATCTCCCTGTTAAGTTTTTAGCTCATCTGTTGTCTCTATGAACATTACACCTAGGTCTTAGGCTCCAGTAATTGCTAGCTGAATGATCTATTGTTTTCAACAGGCCTTAAATTATTCCACAGTCTGATCCAAATACAGTCAGGCCCTTTTCAGGGAAACCTTGAGGCCAGTCTTTGACACTTCTCTGACTCCATGATGACTCTTCTTGTCTGTTTCTTTCCCTAGGTTTTCTGTTAATACTTCTAAGTGGTCTACCTTTCACGTGTTGATATCATGGAGCTACTGGCTCTTCTTACTTGTGCTCTACCTAAATCTCCACTGTTTTTGACAGTGCCCTTAGGCTTGAACTTCCCTACTTTCTCTTCCAAATAAAGTCAGTTCCCTTAGAGATACTTACGGAGTTCTCTGTTCTATGGCCTGCCTTCCCCTTTAACAGAACTTCTGCTCCAACACTCTGGAAAGGGATACAAGGATAGCAACCTGCTTGTCTTGCAGTAACACTCTTGCTCTTGCGAATGAGGTGCTGGATAGGGGCAGTAGCTCTCAGTCTTCTTGCCTTGTCTTCCCTGGTGTAGAAACTCATACCTATGAGTAAGTGGGGTTGAGAGTGACTGGGGCCCAGTAATCTTGGCCTGCCATGCTTCTGGTAGAATTTCAAGCCTATAAGGGAGTGGGCCTGTATAGAAGAAGGGATCTCTTGGCCACAATTCCCTGCAATACAGCTTGTATAATACATTGCTTGGGGGTGGAGTGGTGTGGTAATGATGACAAATACTGACAGTCTGACTTTCTGAGTAGACTAGGAGCTGGGGTTAGAGAAAGCCCCATCCTCTTGGCTGTGCCTGCCCAGAGTAGAGTTTCCCTCATATTGAGTGGAAAGGGGGGGCAGAAACAGGTCACGCCACAGACGCTGGCAGGTTTTACCAATATTTAGGAGATTTTCTTTAAGGGGGGAGGAGCAAGATGGCAGAGGGGTAGAAGACCTAAATTTCATCTGGTCCCAGGAAATCAGCTGGATAGGGATCAAACTACTCTGAACACCTACGAACTCAACAGGAGATTGAAGGAAAGAATAGCAGCAACTCTCCGAACAGAAAAGTGACCATTTTCTGAAGGTAGGAAGTGTGGAGAAGGGAATCCGAGGCGATATTCGGGAAGATAGACGGCGAGGGAGGGGGCCTCCGTCGGCCGCTTCTGGCAAGTGAAAGAGACGCAGAGCATAAAATTGGAACTTTTAGAAGTCGGCTCTGCTGAGGGACGTCTCTCCAGTGACTAAGCGGGGGGTGGAACCCTCGCGGGACAGTGTGGTCTCAGGACCCTCGGGGTCACAGAAAGACTGGGGGTGCCTGAGTGCGGCAGAGCTCCCAGGTATCGGAGCGGGGAAGCTGGCTGCAGAGACGGAGCCGAGGGACGGGCTCTCAGCTCGGGGTTGCCATAAACTGTGATCCACGGCCCAGTCGGGCCACTGCTCCTCCAGCAGGGACCCAACAAGCGGCAGATCCGGGGAGACTCCCCTTCCTCCCCCGGGAGGAGCGGCGCGGGAGTGCACCGCAGGGATCTGCTGGGTTTGGAGACTCCACACGGGGTCGGGTGCCAGAGATGGAAACGCTCGGTGACAGGCCAGGTGAGCACGGAGTGCGGCCAGAGACCAGGGAGACGGGAGTGACTGACTGCTTTTCTCTGGGGGCACACTGAGGAGCGGGGCCCCGAGTTCTTGCCGCATCCGGGCGGAGATTGGGAGGCCGCCATTTTCACTCCCGTCCGCCAAAGCTGTACCGAGAGCTTGCAGGGAACAAAAGCTCCCAGGAGCAAACCCGAGCAGATTACTTAGCCCGGACTGACAAGGGCAGGGCGATTCCGCCTCCGGCAAAGACATTTGGGAACCACGGCAACAGGCCCCTCCCCCAGAAGAGCAGCCAGAACAGCCAGCCAAGACCAAGTTTATCGATCAATGAGAACGGCAGAACTCCAGCACTGGGGGAATACTGCACATAGAATTCATGGCCTTTTCCCCATATTCTTTAGTCTTTCAAAGTTAATTTTTTTAACTTTCTTTTTCTTTTCTTTTTTTTTAATTTTTCTTTTTCCCTTTTTCAACCAACATCTTATCAATCCCTTTTTTAAAA
>NW_027402828.1:0-3174 GCF_003265705.2 Callorhinus ursinus
TTATATGTGGGGAAATGAGTACATTGAGGAAAAGCTAAAGCAGGGGGATTGATAACCCCACCCAGGAAGCATGTGTGGCACTATACATCATAATTATCCCTACCGCACAAGGTAATTTTGAGGTGAGTCCCTGTGTGCTAATACGAAAATAACTCTAATTTGCTAAATGAAACAGGAAGTCAGAGTAGTATGAACAGTGACTAAATAAGAAGAGTGTTATACGTAAATCTATTCGTGGGCATGGAAAGTTTCAGAAGATCCACAAGAAAACATCAATCGGATTCTGCAGGCTCTACCCAATTCATGGCCTCCCATCAGTATTCCCTGAACATAAGCCCTGTCTCCCCAGGAAGGACAAACAAGTGTCAGCTACAGATGACAGGCCCAATGAGGACAGAAGGGAAAAACTAAGGACAAGGATTTGAGCATGTGAAAGGAGAGAGTGCCGGGAGAATCCCTTCTGAATCCTGGGAAACTCTGAGGAGGAGGGATGATCTGTAAGTGGAAAGAAACCACTGGTACTACAGTTCCTCCAAATATGCCCAAATTCTCCACACCCACCCCTACTCCTTAGCCTGAGCACATCACACCACACCATTCCCACCTGCAAGCTCAGGGTTCAGGACTGCCCAGGAAGGGTGAGGGCAGGTCCTTAGTTGCTGCCATGGCTGTTACTGCTCTTTGGACACTGTGGCCTATGGCTTGGGGTTTGTCTCACTCTGTGACTAACATTGAGGTTTGTTCAGTGTTTAAAGGGTACCTGGTGTCTGACACCAGGGTACAAAGCTTATACACCCAGTAGGGAGATTAAGAAACTGACTTCGGTAGAGACAGACCAAAGCCAACGAAAGGAATCATGGACTTGGCAACTCTAATCTTAGTAATGTTGGCTCTCAATGAAGGCAGATAAAATTTGGTATTTTAATTTTATCAAATGTTAATACACTACCGAGAAAAAAAAAAAAAAAAAAAAAATGCATGTCCTCTTAGGTAGCATAAGCATTCCAGGGCTCATAAGTGCACAGACGATATACAGCCGAGTGCCCTTGCATACGTATAAGGTTAGCCAGCATCTCATCAACAGTTGGCTCTAGAGCGACATCTATAAGCATGTATGGCGTGTCACGCTCTGCTCTGAAAGCTTCACATCTGTCCTAATTTCATTGTCACACAACCCTCTGGCCATAGTCCCAAGACCACATAGCTGATGAGGTGTAAAGCAGGGGGGTTGTTTGAACCCAGACAGACTGAAGAATCCTGAAAATACTCATGCCTGCTTCATCAGTCCCTGTTGCAGCCCCAGCAGGAAAAGACAGGGTCCTTGGTCTTCCTCACCCAAAGTTCCTCCCTAATGCTCCTGTACCCTATGCCATCTGTCTTTGCAACCAGAACATAGGACCATCCTGCCCTTGAAACATGTGCACACAGTGAACAGTTCAACAGGTATGAGACAGTTGCTTGTTGCAGCAACTGCCCAGCCAGGAGCCCGGTGGTTTCTTTCTGGAAACTGCCATCTTTAATTCTCAAGTGGCTAATCCAGCATTTAGGCTTGATCTGGGCCCTGACCAGAGTGGGCATTTGACCTGAGGACATCGAGATCTCTTTTCAGGAATTCACAGATAGACATAAGCAATTCTGGTTGAGGGCAGACTCCTGCCTGGGGTTGGCCATGTGGACTGAGCATCAGATGGCCACGCTACAAAACTTCAGACTGGCGTCATTCTTCCAATGGACTCAGACCCACACCCCTCCTTCTGAATCAGCTCACCTCACAGAAGTGCTCCAGGACCCACCTGCACTGATTTTATAAGCAGAGACTCTGAGTGTGTGATCCAGACCATACCTGGCCTGTCACCAAAGATCGCCTTGTTCCAACTTCAAAAATCAAGATTTAGGAAATCACAATGACCCTTGACACACAAGGAATTCCACCCTGTTGGAGGGTGACAGAGGAAAGACAGATTTGCTGGGGGAGTGTTTGGATTGAGTCGGTGAAGGCCGGTAGGAAGAAGTCCAGAAATCATCCCTTCATAGATTAGATAGATAGATAGATAGATAGATAGATAGATAGATAGATATAGATATATTTTATATATCTACATTTATGTTTATATTTATTTACTTCATCTTTGTTTTTATGGGAGCAAAAGGGTCACTGGGTCTGTTTGGAGTGGCGTCAGATCAGGAGGCGGCGGTCTGTTCTGGGAGATCTGTGGTCTCCATTTTGTAATACCCCTTTTCATTAGAAAAGGTCTTCCCCTTCAAGATCTCTATGAATTGCTGTAGTCGCTTGGCAACTTAAAGTACTTGGGGAGCTTTAGTGATAAGTGGGGGAGCAGGTGTGGTTGGGGGTGGGGCTGCAGTTGGCACCAGGTGTTTGGGTCGAGGTCGAGGTCGAGATGCAGAGGGGCTGGGAGGAGTTAGAGGAGGGCGTTGGAAGTACCAAGGAGGGAGAGCAGAAGGACGGGCAGAAGTTTGTCTAGCTGGGATTGCTTGAGAAATCAGATGGGGTGGTGTGGGCGATTGAGCCATGTGCAAGGCATTAGAACCGATCTTGGAAGCAGTCCAGTTCAGATAGGGCCAGGTGGCCGTGTGGACTCCGGGGCGCTTAGTCGGGCACAGCCACCCCCCAGCCTGTGACTCCCACAACATAGGTGTTTGCCACATTGTCTGCACATGAGAGGCCCGCCTCTGTCCCCCTGCCCAGAAAGACACAGAAGTCACTCTCTGAGCCACTTTCCCCATGCCCAGAAGGGCCATAGGGTCTGGAAGGACAGTTTCTTCAGTCACATGGCTTCTTGCTGCCATGAACAGAAATGGTGGTGGTAACCTTTTAGTTGGTATCAACAAGTTCAGGTGGATGTGAGATGGGGATGGATTTTCACGGTCTCCTTGCAGTTAGGAGGGAAGATCATTGACCCCTGTGTCCACGTATGAGGCTTTATGCATGCATGGGCATGTGTGTACAAGTGGATTTGAATGTTTTGTATTGTAGTGAGGAGATGTAAGCATTCTCTTCCAGGTGGTGTTCGGGTGGTATGATCTCCGTCTCACGGTGGGATAAAGTTCTCTGTGTGGTGACTGGTTCATTGTAGGGGTCCCAGGTCTCACCGCCCATCATCACTGCTAGAAGATGGGACCAGGGAAAGGGTCACTGAAGCAGGGCCCTGGAAT
>NW_027402829.1:0-3174 GCF_003265705.2 Callorhinus ursinus
ACGGAATACACATTCTTCTCTAGTGCCCATGGAACATTCTCCAGAATAGATCACATCCTAGGTCACAAATCAGGTC
Organism: Callorhinus ursinus; assembly: GCF_003265705.2. NCBI lineage: Eukaryota > Metazoa > Chordata > Mammalia > Carnivora > Otariidae > Callorhinus > Callorhinus ursinus. The sequence continues at coordinate 77 of NW_027402829.1, forward strand.
TCAACCGGTACCAAAAGATTGGGATTATTCCCTGCATATTTTCAGACCACAATGCTTTGAAACTAGAACTCAATCACAAGAGGAAAGTCGGAAAGAACTCAAATACATGGAGGTTAAAGAGCATCCTACTAAAGAATGAATGGGTCAACCAGGAAATTAAAGAAGAATTAAAAAAATTCATGGAAACCAATGAAAATGAAAACACAACTGTTCAAAATCTTTGGGATGCAACAAAGGCAGTCCTAAGAGGAAAGTATATAGCAATACAAGCCTTTGTCAAGAAACAAGAAAGGTCTCAAATACACAACCTAACCCTACACCTAAAGGAGCTGGAGAAAAAACAGCAAACAAAGCCTAAACCCAGCAGGAGAAGAGAAATAATAAAGATCAGAAGAGAAATCAATGAAATAGAAACCAAAAGACCAGTAGAACAGATCAATGAAACTAGGAGCTGGTTCTTTGAAAGAATTAACAAGATTGATAAAGCCCTGGCCAGACTGATCAAAAAGAAAAGAGAAATGACCCAAATCAACAAAATCATGAATGAAAGAGGAGAGATCACAACCAATACCAAAGAAATACAAACAATTATAAGAACATATTATGAGCAACTATATGCCAGCATATTAGATAACCTGGAAGAAATGGATGCATTCCTAGAGATGTATCAACTACCAAAACTGAACCAGGAAGAAATAGAAAACCTGAACAGACCTATAACCACTAAGGCAATTGAAGCAGTCATCAAAAATCTCCCAACAAACAAAAGCCCAGGGCCAGATGGCTTCCCAGGGGAATTCTACCAAACATTTAAAGAAGAATTAATACCTATTCTCCTGAAACTGTTCCAAAAAATAGAAATGGAAGGAAAACTTTCAAACTCATTTTATGAGGCCACCATTACCTTGATCCCAAAACCAGACAAAGACCCTATCAAAAAGGAGAATTACAGACCAATATCCCTGATGAACATGGATGCAAAAATTCTCACCAAAATACTAGCCAATAGGATCCAACAGTACATTAAAAGGATTATTCACGGGCGCCTGGGTGGCTCAGTTGATTAAGTGACTGCCTTCGGCTCAGGTCATGATCCTGGAGTCCCGGGATTGAGTTCCACATCAGGCTCCCTGATCAGCAGGGAGTCTGCTTCTCCCTCTGACACTCTTTCCTCTCGTGCTCTCTATCTCTCATTCTCTCTCTCTCAAATAAATAAATAAAATCTTAAAAAACAAAAAAAGGATTATTCACCATGACCAAGTGGGATTTATCCCTGGGCTGCAAGCTTGGTTCAACATCTGCAAATCAATCAACGTGATACACTACATTAACAAAAGAAAGAACAAGAATCATATGATCCTCTCAATAGATGCAGAAAAAGCATTTGACAAAGTACAGCATCCTTTCTTGATCAAAACTCTTCAGAGTATAGGGATAGTGGGTACACCTCAGTATCATAAAAGCCATCTATGAAAAACCTACAGCGAATATCATTCTCAATGGGGAAAAACTGACAGCTTTCCCCCTAAGGTCAGGAACGTGGCAGGGATGTCCACTATCACCACTGCTATTCAACATAGTATTAGAAGTCCTAGCCACAGCAATCAGACAACAAAAAGAAATCAAAGGCATCCAAATTGGCAAAGAAGAAGTCAAACTCTCACTCTTTGCAGATGATATGATACTTTATGTGGAAAACCCAAAAGACTCCACCCCAAAACTGCTAGAACTCATACAGGAATTCAGTAAAATGGCAGGATATAAAATCAATGCAGAGAAATCAGTGGCATTCCTATACACCAAGAAGACAGAAGAGAGAGAAATTAAGGAGTCGATCCCATTTACAATTGCACCCAAAACCATAAGATACCTAGGAATAAATCTAACCAAAGAGGCAAAGGATCCGTACTCAGAAAACTATAAAATACTCATGAAAGAAATTGAGGAAGACACAAAGAAATGGAAAAATGTTCCATGCTCATGGATTGGAAGAACAAACATTGTGAAGATGTCAATGCTACCTAGAGCAATCTACACATTCAATGCAATCCCCATCAAAATACCATCCACTTTTTTCAAAGAAATGGAATAAAAATCCTAAAATTTGTATAGAATCAGAAAAGACCCCGAATAGCCAGAGGAATGTTGAAAAAAAGAAAAGCAAAGCTGGCAGCATCACAATTCTGGACTTCCAGCTCTATTACAAAGCTGTCATCATCAAGATAGTATGGTACTGGCACAAAAACAGACACATAGATCAATGGAACAGAATAGAGAGCCCAGAAATGAACACTCAACTCTATGGTCAACTAATCTTCAACAAAGCAGGAAAGAACGTCCAATGGAAAAAATACAGTCTCTTCAACAAATGGTGTTGGGAAAATTGGACAGCCCCACACAGAAGAATGAAACTGGACCATTTCCTTACACCACACACAAAAATAGACCCAAAATGGATGAAAGACCTAAATGTGAGACAGGAGTCCATCAACATCCTAAAGGAGAACACAGGCAGCAACCTCTTCGACCTCAGCCGCAGCAACTTCTTCCTAGAAACATCGCCAAAGGCAAGGGAAGCAAGGGTAAAAATGAACTATTGGGATTTCATCAAGATAAAAAGCACAGCAAAAGAAACAGTCAACAAGACCAAAAGACAACTGACAGAATGGGAGAAAATATTTGCAAAGGACATATCAGATAAAGGGCTAATATCCAAAATCTATAAAGAACTTGTCAAACTCAACACCCAAAGAACAAATAATCCAATCAAGAAATGGGCAGAAGACATGAACAGACATTTTTCCAAAGAAGACATCCAAATGGCCAACAGACACATGAAAAAGTGCTCAACATCGCTCGGCATCAGGGAAATCCAAATCAAAACCTCAATGAGATACCACCTCACACCAGTCAGAATGGCTAAAATTAACAAGTCAGGAAATGACAGATGTTGGTGGAGATGTGGAAAAAGGGAAACCCTCCTACACTGTTGGTGGGAATGCAAGCTGGTGCAACCACTCTGGAAAACAGTATGGAGGTTCCTCAAACAGTTGAAAATAGAGCTACCATTCGATCCAGCAATTGCACTACTGGGTATT
>NW_027402830.1:0-1684 GCF_003265705.2 Callorhinus ursinus
TTTTTTTTTTTTTTGTCCTGAAAGAGGTTCAGGACAATACTGTTTCTAACAAGAATTAGAAATTCATTGTTTGGTTGAAAATCACTTGAATCTAAGTTTGCTTAGGAAACTGTGCTGTTGCTGTGAAACGTTTATAATTTTAAATTTAAGCTTAGAGACAGTGAAATTTTATTTGCTTAGAGACAGTGAAATTTTATTTAAGTAGCATAAAAAGCATTTAAAATGATCCTCAATTTTATATAAATGCTCACTAAAGAGAACATGACATGATGACCTGATCCTGTGCTTGTAACTGAGGCCAGTAGACCCCAGTGCTCTATGTCCCTTCCCTCAGAGCCACTAAAATGAACCTTGGAAACACTAGTCCCTTTTCTAGCAATTTTAGGGATACTTCTCCATTTGCTCTTGACTATACCTGCTCCTCTTGTTCTGCTCCACCTGGCTTCTGACCCTTTGCTCGTGTTTGCCCTGCATGTTTGATGATGGAATTTGGCCTCCCTATATTGAACTCCTGGAACTCTGTGAGAACAGTTTGCACAGCCCTCCTTCCCACCAAGTGTGTCTGACCTCAGACTGCCCTGGCCTGTTGATCCTGTTTGACTCAGCTTCAGCTCTCAAAGACCCCACTCTGCCAAGCCTGACTCATCACTCATTCTCCTAGTGACTGTGTCTCATCCCCAAAATGGGGTGAGGTGAGGGAAGTGGGTAGAGGAAAAAGATTAAAAAGAGAGGACAGGGGCGCCTGGGTGACTCAGCTGATTAAGCATCTGCCTTCGGCTCAGGTCATGATCTCAGGGTCCTGGGATGAAGCCCCGCACCCAGCTCCCTGCTCAGCGGGGAGTCTGCTTCTCCCTCTCCATCTGCCCCTCCTCCCCCCAGCTCATGCTCCCTCTCTCTCTCTCAAATAAAAAAAAAATCTTTAAAAAAATAATAAATAAATAAAAAGGGACAGAGGGAAAGGTATAGAGATGGAAATATGAGAAGATAGATGTAATCTGGAAGGCAGAGGAAGAGAGAAGACAACAGAGAGAACCATAGAATAATCAGTCAAAAATGGGAAGAAAACGTGAGAAATGAGAGAGGGCTAAAAAGGCAGCGAGGGACAAAGTCTTTGAAGTACTATGACATTGATCGGCTGGTAAGTTCTCGGGCATTGTACATGTCGCTGTAACAACTGGTGTCCGCCTTCTAAGTGATAGTACTAAGTACACTGTACAGTGATAGTACTGAGTCTAGGACGGTTGGTGAGGCCCCTACCTCTTTCTAACGTCACTCCCCACACTGTACACTCTAGGATTTCCCCTGCAGGGAGTTCCCTGAGCACTGCGTGCAGATTCTGGGCACCTTGCTCTTCTCAGCCTGAACACCCCCACTTCATCTGTACCCCTCAATTCTTCTTCAGCAAATTCTCCCGTATCTTTCCAGATTCTGCAGGGAGCATCATCTAAAGTACACATGGAGGCACCCCCTAATGTTTTCTCATTTCACTTCTGAGCTGCCTTTTAAAAAGCTAACTGAAACCTCTTAAAAAGAACTTATCCATAAGACTCAGGAGATCTGTTTTCTCCCGATTTGTAATTCTCTCTCTGAAATATTTTGCATATTGTTTTATTTTTTTATTGTTATGTTAATCACCATATATTACATCATTAGTTTTTGGTGCAGTGTTCCATGATTCATTGTT
>NW_027402830.1:1784-3174 GCF_003265705.2 Callorhinus ursinus
CCCCCAACCACTCCATTAACACTCAGTTTGTTTCCTGAGATTAAGAATTCCTCATATCAGTGAGGTCATGTGATACATGTCTTTCTCTGATTGACTTATTTCACTCAGCATAACACCCTCCAGTTCCATCCACGTCGTTGCAAATGGCAAGATCTCATTCCTTTTGATGGCTGCATAATATTCCATTGTGTATATATACCACATCTTCTTTATCCATTCATCTGTCGATGGGCATCTTGGCTCTTTCCACAGTTTGGCTATTGTGGACATTGCTGCTATAAACATTGGGGTACACGTACCCCTTCGGGTCCCTACATTTGTATCTTTGGGGTAAATACCCAGTAGTGCAATTGCTGGATCGAATGGTAGCTCTAATTTCAACTGTTTGAGGAACCTCCATACTGTTTTCCAGAGGGGTTGCACCAGCTTGCATTCCCACCAACAGTGTAGAAGGGTTCCCCTTTCTCCACATCCCCGCCAACATCTGTTGTTCCCTGACTTGTTAATTTTAGCCATTCTGACGGGTGTGAGGTGGTATCTCATTGAGGTTTTGATTTGGATTTCCCTGATGCCGAGCGATGTTGAGCACTTTTTCATGTGCCTGTTGGCCATTTGGATGTCTTCTTTGGAGAAATGTCTGTTCATGTCTTCTGCCCATTTCTTGATTGGATTATTTGTTCTTTGGGTGTTGAGTTTGATAAGTTCTTTATAGATTTTGGATACTAGCCCTTTATCTGATATGTCATTTGCAAATATTTTCTCCCATTCTGTCGGTTGTCTTTTGGTTTTGTGGACTGTTTCTTTTGCTGTGCAAAAGCTTTTTATCTTGATGAAATCCCAATAGTTCATTTTTGCCCAGGCTTCCCGTGCCTTTGGCGATGTTTCTAGGAAGAAGTTGCTGCGGCTAAGGTCGAAAAGGTTGCTACCTGTGTTCTCCTTTAGGATTTTGATGGACTCCTGTCTCACGTTTAGGTCTTTCAACCATTTGGAGTCTATTTTTGTGTGTGGTGTAAGGAAATGGTCCAGTTTCATTCTTCTGCATGTGGCTGTCCAATTTTCCCAACACCATTTGTTGAAGAGACTGTCTTTTTGCCATTGGACATTCTTTCCTGCTTTGTCAAAAATAAGTTGACCATAGAGTTGAGGGTCCATTTCTGGGCTCTCGATTCTGTTCCATTGATCTATGTGTCTGTTTTTGTGCCAGTACCAAACTGTCTTGATGATGACAGCTTTGTAATAGAGCTGGAAGTCCGGAATTGTGATGCCGCCAGCTTTGCTTTTCTTTTTCAGTATTCCTCTGGCTATTCTGGGTCTCTTCTGGTTCCATACAAATTTTAAGATTATTTGTTCCATTTCTTTGAAAAAAGTGGATGGTATTTTGATGGGGATT
>NW_027402831.1:0-760 GCF_003265705.2 Callorhinus ursinus
GTGGTGCGCTCTGCATTGGATAATTTGCTCACGAAAGAAGAGCCCTTTGCTATCCCTAAGGCTTTGCTAGCCCAGGCAGCTATAGTCTTTCCCCCAGCCAGAGAGGACATAAATGCCAGAGCATGAAAATTACACAATATAAGAAAATATGGTTAATACAATAGGCACTGTGCTGAGTGCACACCAAATAGACCAATCTAGAATCTGAGAAAACACAGTAGGCACACTTACCGATGTCAGATTTGTCAGGTTGCTTGATGGTGTGTGCTAATTCTACATTCTTGCATATTGTTTTCTAGTTAATCTGTCCATTATTGAGAGAAGGCTACTTAAATTTCCAACCACTATTGTTCCAGTGTCTGTTTCTCCCCTTCATTCTGGCAGTTTCTGCTTCATGAGTTTTGAGGCTCTGTTGTCCGGTACATGTGTGTTTATAATTGCTATATCTTTGCTATAAATTGAATTTTTATTATAAAATCTTCCTCTTTTCTATAGTAACATTTTGTTTTATACTTTATTTTCTATTATTTGATTATAAGCACTAAAGCTGTCTTATTAACCATAAGAGAATTTGCAGGGTGTATCATTTTCCCGCCTTTTATTTTATTTTTTATTGTTATGTTAATCACCATATATTACATCATTAGTTTTTGATGTAGTGTTCCATGATTCATTGTTTGTGCATAAAACCCAGTGCTCCACGCAGAATGTGCCCTCTTTAATACCCATCACCAGGCCAACCCATCCCCCCACCCCCCCC
>NW_027402831.1:860-3173 GCF_003265705.2 Callorhinus ursinus
CAGTTTGTTTCCTGAGATTAAGAATTCCTCATATCAGTGAGGTCATACGATACATGTCTTTCTCTGATTGACTTATTTCGCTCAGCATAACACCCTCCAGTTCCATCCACGTTGTTGCAAATGGCAAGATCTCATTCCTTTTGATGGCTGCATAATATTCCATTGTGTATATATACCACTTCTTCTTTATCCATTCATCTGTCGATGGACATCTTGGCTCTATCCACAGTTTGGCTATTGTGGACATTGCTGCTATAAACATTGGGGTGCACGTACCCCTTCAGATCTCTACATTTGTATCTTTGTGGTAAATACCCAGTAGTGCAATTGCTGGATCGAACGGTAGCTCTAATTTCAACTGTTTGAGGAACCTCCATACTGTTTTCCAGAGGGGTTGCACCAGCTTGCATTCCCACCAACAGTGTAGGAGGGTTCCCCTTTCTCCACATCCCCGCCAACATCTGTCGTTCCCTGACTTCTTAATTTTAGCCATTCTTACTGGTGTGAGGTAGTATCTCATTGAGGTTTTGATTTGGATTTCCCCGATGCCAAGCGATGTTGAGCACTTTTTCATGTGTCTGTTGGCCATTTGGATGTCTTCTTTGGAAAAATGTCTGTTCATGTCTTCTGCCCATTTCTTGATTGGATTATTTGTTCTTTGGGTGTTGAGTTTGATAAGTTCTTTATAGATTTTGGATACTAGCCCTTTATCTGATATGTCATTTGCAAATATTTTCTCCCATTCTGTCCGTTTTCTTTTGGTTTTGTGGACTGTTTCTTTTGCTTTGCAAAAGCTTTTTATCTTGATGAAATCCCAATAGTTCATTTTTGCCCTTGCTTCCCTTACCTTTGTCGATGTTTCTAGGAAGAAGTTGCTGCGGCTGAGGTCGAAGAGGTTGCTGCCTGTGTTCTCCTTTAGGATTTTGATGGACTCCTGTCTCACGTTTAAGTCTTTCAACCATTTGGAGTCTATTTTTGTGTGTGGTGTAAGGAAATGGTCCAGTTTCATTCTTATGCATGTGGCTGTCCAATTTTCCCAACACCATTTGTTGAAGAGACTGTCTTTTTTTCCACTGGACATTCTTTCCTGTTTTGTCAAAGATGAGTTGACCATAGAGTTGAGGGTCCATTTCTGGGCTCTCGATTCTGTTCCATTGATCTATGTGTCTGTTTTTGTGCCAGTACCATACTTTCTTGATGATGACAGCTTTGTAATAGAGCTGGAAGTCCGGAATTGTGATGCCGCCAGGTTTGCTTTTCTTTTTCAACATTCTTCTGGCTATTCGGGGTCTCTTCTGGTTCCATACAAATTTGAGGATTATTTGTTCCATTTCTTTGAAAAAGGTGGATGGTATTTTGATGGGGATTGCACTGAATGTGTAGATTGCTCTAGGTAGCATTGACATCTTCACAGTGTTTGTTCTTCCAATCCATGAGCATGGAACGTTTTTCCATTTCTTTGTGTCTTCTTCAATTTCTTTCCTGAGTATTTTATAGTTTTCTGAGTATAGATCCTTTGCCTCTTTGGTTAAATTTATTCCTAGGTATCTTATGGTTTTGGGTGCAACTGTAAATGGGATCGACTACTTGATTTCTCTCTCTTCTGTCTTGTTGTTGCTGTATAGGAATGCCACTGATTTCTGTGCATTGATTTTATATCCTGCTACTTTACTTAATTCCTGTATGAGTTCTAGCAGTTTTGGGGTGGAGTCTTTTGGATTTTCCACATACAGTATCATATCATCTGCAAAGAGTGAGAGTTTGAGTTCCTCTTTGCTGATTTGGATGCCTTTGATTTCTTTTTGTTGTCTGATTGCTGTGGCTAGGAATTTTAATACTATGTTGAATAGCAGTGGTGATAGTGGACATCCCTGCCACGTTCCTGACCTTAGGTGAAAAGCTCTCAGCTTTTCCCCATTGAGAATGATATTCACTGTAGGTTTTTCATAGATAGCTTTTATGATGTTGAGGTAGGTACCCTCTATCCCTATACTCTGAAGAGTTTTGATCAAGAAAGGATGTGGTACTTTGTCAAATGCTTTTTCTTTTTTTTTTTTTTAAGATTTTATTTATTTATTTGAGAGAGAGAGAATGAGAGATAGAGAGCACGAGAGGGAAGAGGGTCAGAGGGAGAAGCAGACTCCCCGCTGAGCAGGGAGCCCAATGCGGGACTCGATCCTGGGACTCCAGGATCATGACCCGAGCCGAAGGCAGTTGCTTAACCAACTGAGCCACCCAGGCACCCAGTCAAATGCTTTTTCTGCACCTATTGAGAGGATCATATGATTCTTGTTCTTTCTTTTGTTAATGTAT
>NW_027402832.1:0-1581 GCF_003265705.2 Callorhinus ursinus
TGGCTGGGTGATAGACATTGGGGAGGGTATGTGCTACGGTGAGCGCTGTGAATTGTGCAAGACTGTTGAATCACAGATCTGTACTTCTGAAACAAATAACGCAACATATTTTAAGAAAAAAGAAAAAGAAGAAGATAACAGGAGAGGAAGAAAAGGGGAGTATGTCAGAGGGGGAGACGAACCATGAGAGATGATGGACTCTGAAAAACAAACTGAGGGTTCTAGAGGGGAGGGGGAGAGGGGGATGGGTTATCCTGGTGATGGGTAATGAGGAGGGCACGTTCTGCATGGAGCACTGGGTGTTATGAACAAACAATGAATCATGGAACACTGCACCAAAAACTAATGATGTAATATATGGTGATTAACATAATAAAAAAATTAAAAAAAAAAAGAATCCAATACAAAATTTCAATGCTATTCACTGACCTACTATCTCACAATAATCACTACAGGTGAATGGGAGGTAATATGGGAACTAATATAGGAACCACTAAGTGTCTGAAACACGGAAGGTACACCCTTCCTTTTCCTCCTTGTATCAGAGCTAATGAAAGCCATCAATTGGTCTGATTAGAAATAAACCTTTCCAATTTGTAAACCAGGTTTTTGGTGTTTTACTGTTATTTTGAAAAATTGATGGATGATAGAACACTATGGAGGGGAAGAGAAGTTTGTGTACATGGACTCCCCATATACTCTCAGAATATGCTAGAATGAATATAGGCTTGGGAAATTCCTACTCATAATGCAAAACCCTGGGATAAAGATAAGTATGTGATAAACACCAAGGCTTCCATCTCAGGCTTTCCTCAAATATACATACACCTGACATGTAGAAGTTAGCATTTGTCTGTTTAAATGATGGCACATCTGTACCTTACCCTTTGCTCTAAAAACTATTTTAACGACCATGTGTCTTGCCTTAAGGGATGACGGTAAAGCATCTCAATGATCTATCCTTCTCTTAGACCCCTTGTTCCTTAGATGATATGAATGATCATAGCTTTGGGATCTTTACACACGCTTGGGGAGCAAGTCAATGTTGGAATTGCAGTAGTCAAACCCAAACTTTTTCAAATGTTTGATCAACTAGGCAATAAATAGTTCACAATCTCCACTTTGCTTGTTAGTAAAGAGGAACTGTGCCATGAATTCAGATGAACTGGTGTTAATATCCAGAAACCATTTTGAGAAGCAGCTCTACAATTTATAGAAACCATAAAACCAATCATGATAAAGAATCTGATTGATAAGGAGACCAGAAGTGATATGGATCCTCATTGACCTTACTAGCTGAATACCTACTCCTGATTTCAAGAACAACTGTGCATCACCCATCGACAGATGAATGGATAAAGAAGATGTGGTATATATACACAATGGAATATTATGCAGCCATCAAAAGGAATGAGATCTTGCCATTTGCAACGACGTGGATGGAACTGGAGGGTGTTATGCTGAGTGAAATAAGTCAATCAGAGAAAGACATGTATCACATGACCTCACTGATATGAGGAATTCTTAATCTCAGGAAACAAACTGAGTGTTACTGGAGTGGTTGGGGGTGGGAGGGATGGG
>NW_027402832.1:1591-3172 GCF_003265705.2 Callorhinus ursinus
TGGCTGGGTGATAGACATTGGGGAGGGTATGTGCTACGGTGAGCGCTGTGAATTGTGCAAGACTGTTGAATCACAGATCTGTACTTCTGAAACAAATAACGCAACATATTTTAAGAAAAAAGAAAAAGAAGAAGATAACAGGAGAGGAAGAAAAGGGGAGTATGTCAGAGGGGGAGACGAACCATGAGAGATGATGGACTCTGAAAAACAAACTGAGGGTTCTAGAGGGGAGGGGGAGAGGGGGATGGGTTATCCTGGTGATGGGTAATGAGGAGGGCACGTTCTGCATGGAGCACTGGGTGTTATGAACAAACAATGAATCATGGAACACTGCACCAAAAACTAATGATGTAATATATGGTGATTAACATAATAAAAAAATTAAAAAAAAAAAGAATCCAATACAAAATTTCAATGCTATTCACTGACCTACTATCTCACAATAATCACTACAGGTGAATGGGAGGTAATATGGGAACTAATATAGGAACCACTAAGTGTCTGAAACACGGAAGGTACACCCTTCCTTTTCCTCCTTGTATCAGAGCTAATGAAAGCCATCAATTGGTCTGATTAGAAATAAACCTTTCCAATTTGTAAACCAGGTTTTTGGTGTTTTACTGTTATTTTGAAAAATTGATGGATGATAGAACACTATGGAGGGGAAGAGAAGTTTGTGTACATGGACTCCCCATATACTCTCAGAATATGCTAGAATGAATATAGGCTTGGGAAATTCCTACTCATAATGCAAAACCCTGGGATAAAGATAAGTATGTGATAAACACCAAGGCTTCCATCTCAGGCTTTCCTCAAATATACATACACCTGACATGTAGAAGTTAGCATTTGTCTGTTTAAATGATGGCACATCTGTACCTTACCCTTTGCTCTAAAAACTATTTTAACGACCATGTGTCTTGCCTTAAGGGATGACGGTAAAGCATCTCAATGATCTATCCTTCTCTTAGACCCCTTGTTCCTTAGATGATATGAATGATCATAGCTTTGGGATCTTTACACACGCTTGGGGAGCAAGTCAATGTTGGAATTGCAGTAGTCAAACCCAAACTTTTTCAAATGTTTGATCAACTAGGCAATAAATAGTTCACAATCTCCACTTTGCTTGTTAGTAAAGAGGAACTGTGCCATGAATTCAGATGAACTGGTGTTAATATCCAGAAACCATTTTGAGAAGCAGCTCTACAATTTATAGAAACCATAAAACCAATCATGATAAAGAATCTGATTGATAAGGAGACCAGAAGTGATATGGATCCTCATTGACCTTACTAGCTGAATACCTACTCCTGATTTCAAGAACAACTGTGCATCACCCATCGACAGATGAATGGATAAAGAAGATGTGGTATATATACACAATGGAATATTATGCAGCCATCAAAAGGAATGAGATCTTGCCATTTGCAACGACGTGGATGGAACTGGAGGGTGTTATGCTGAGTGAAATAAGTCAATCAGAGAAAGACATGTATCACATGACCTCACTGATATGAGGAATTCTTAATCTCAGGAAACAAACTGAGTGTTACTGGAGTGGTTGGGGGTGGGAGGGATGGG
>NW_027402833.1:0-3172 GCF_003265705.2 Callorhinus ursinus
GTTTCATATTCAAGGAGAAATGACCATGAAAACAAACTTCTCTGGTCCCCGAGATGTGTGCACAGAAGTGTTGCCTCTAATGAAACCCCAAGGTGAGCCTGATCAGGGGCCCAAGCTGTGGTGGTTCTGCCCTGATCTGGCCCCTTGCCTCTCTGAGCTCATCTACAGACCCCGGGCCCTCTCCTCCCGGACAGATGGCCCTCTGCCTCAGGACTCTCACACACTCGTCCTGCAGTCAGCAGGGCCCTCTGTCCCGCTGGTCCCTCACAACTGCCTCGGTCTTACCCTTCAACTCTCTCCTCAGAGAGGCCTTTTACTCGCTCCATGCCACTCACAGGTGCAGGACCCCGAGGATTCCTTCCTGGACCCTTCTCCCTCTCCCTCCCCCTCTCTCCCAGGAATTTTATTCAGACTAGTAGACTCCTCACTATTCAAACTTAGTCCCGCCCTAAAATCGGTGACCTGCCTAGAACATTCCCAGAGCTCTAAATACACATAGATATTTTTGCTGCCTCTCCTTTTCCTGATGACCTCCCATGTCTCCCCAAATCCCACCCCTCCACACTCCCACCCTCATCCCCATCCCAACATCTAAGACATTTCCAGGTGACCCATGTACTTTCCCCAAATCATCCTGACCACAGACCCCAATCCACCCACCAGGATGCTGGAGGTCACCATGCTCAGCTCCTGATTATCACTGACCAGGTCCTAGGGTTGTCCTACAAATTGAGTCCCCAGCCCTCTCCTCCATCGCAGCTCTACAACAGACACTTGCCTGTCATTTCTGAATCACTGCAACCTTCCTAAGCGATCCTGCTTCTCCGGTCTTTTCTTTCTCTGTACTCTCTGAGTACTCATTTACTCCCGAAAGTCCTTCGGGAGCAAAGTGACTTCTAAGGGAGTTGCAATGGCACACCGGCAAGATATTTACCATCTTCATTCTTTAAATAAGAACCATCAGGAAACCATGAAAAATCTGCTTTGCTTAGAGGAGTTTCCTATAAATTGTCATGGGGAGTCAAACGTAACCCGTCAGTAGCTAGTAGTCTTGAGAGGATTCATCGGGCTCCAAATGTAGTCCTCATTGCAAAATCTGATGCCTTAAGTATCTAACCCAGGTCTGGGTAAACGGCAGTTTTTTTTCATTGGAAAACTTATGTCCCCTGATGGCCAAGAGTTTTAACAGGTGGAAGCTGTCCTGTGAACCCTGGACATTACGGTCCAGGTGGATTGCCATCCTTCCCAAGTGAAGGCAAAAAGTTATTGGCTATCCTTATCAACTGGAATACTAAAAAAAAAAAAATGCACTGCTTAGGGTAATTACAGGGGGAAAAATGTGCTTTCCGTGGGAATGGATGTCAGTAGCATTCCAGGTTTGGGAACAACAGGGTGCTGAGGGATAACGATGTTATCTGTTGCTCGGAGATCCTGGACAAACCTCCATCCTCAGCTGTTGGGGTCCTTTCCCAAGTGATCCTGCTTCTCCGGTCTTTTCTTTCTCTGTACTCTCTGAGTACAGAGGTGAAAACAGGTGTGTTACAGTGACTAGCGCACGGGATGATGAGGACCTGAGTCTTGTAATCCATTATGGGATTGATGCCTTGACGGTCTCCTTTATTCATAGGGTATTAAGTAATTTTGGGGAGAGGTTTTGAGGGATCTATTTGAACCTTGATGGGAGGTACACTGTGGAGTCTGCCAGTATCAGTTGACGATTTTTCCCATGGAAAGACAATGGCAGCTGATCTAATAGGAATGAATGATCAGCACCCTCAGACCCGGTTATGTTGCCATCAGAGACACAGCATAGGAAAGGTGCCCAAGGGCCACTTATTTCCCCTTGTTGGCCGTTTTGGTTCTTATTGTCAAATTCTATAATTTCTTCCTGCTTTGAGGAGTAAGTCTGGTATGATACGTACCTGAGAAGTCTCAGCCCAGTAAACGGATAGGAGCAGGGGAACAAGAAGAAAAGGGTGTGTATCTGTCAAAGGGGCTAGACACAAGGGAAGAAGTTCAGAGACAGGAACCTGTTGAGGCTTATTAGAGACCCCTCTATTTGAACTGTTTTCGTACTCTGAGGCAGGGGCTGCTTTATAGCAGGGAGGTTAAGCACCGAGAGTGTAGGTCCTGTGTCAGTAAGGATAGAGAGAGGTTCATTCCCAATCTGGGGAGTGCTTTGCCCTAGTTGATTAAGAGGGAGGATTGGGAAGAGCCCCTGTAGTTCCTCGGAACCCCGTCATTGGAGATCAGGGGGACATGGGAGAGGGTGGCTAGTGGGCTGAAGGTGCCTGAAGCACGTGCCTGAAGAGTGTAACAATCTCTTTCCCAGTGTCCTGGTACCTTGCAGTAATAGCAGAAACTAGTCTTTCAGTTTTGTTTAGGGGCCTTCATTTGCCGGAGTTGAACGTTAAAAATTTCAGCAATCCCTCCTCTACGTGACTTATCTAGGGTGCCAGCAAGCTGCTTTGCCAGGTTACTTAAATCTGGAGTGGCCATAGTTCCCTGGTCCATCCTGGTCCTTTTAACTAAGAGGGAAAGGTCCGAGATCAGCCCAGAAATAAACACAGAGTTAAATGCTACCCAGGTGGATGCAACGTGACAGGACCGGACTCCCTGTCCTGTCTAAGAAAGTTCTACTACTTCCTTTTTTTTTTTTTTTAAGATTTTATTTATTTATTTGAGAGAGAGAGAGAGAAAGAGAGAGACAGACAGAGAGTGCACGAGCAGGGGCAGAGGCCGAGGGAGAAGCAGGCTCCCTGCTGAGCAGGGAGCTTGATGTGGGACTCGATCCCAGGACCCCGGGATCATGACCTGAGCTGAAGGCAGACGCTTAACCGACTGAACCACCCAGGCGCCCCGAAGGTTCTACTGCTTCTAAAGGAAGACCATGAACAGACACTTCTCCAAAGAAGACATACAAATGGCTAACAGACACATGAAAAAATGTTCATCATCACTAGCCATCAGGGAAATTCAAATCAAAACCACATTGAGATACCACCTTACACCAGTTAGAATGGCAAAAACTGACAAGGCGAGAAACAACAAATGTTGGAGAGGTTGTGGAGAAAGGGGAACCCTCTTACACTGTTGGTGGGAATGCAAGCTGGTGTAGCCACTATGGAAAACAGTGTGGAGGTGCCGCAAAAAGTTAAAAAGTAGAGCTACC
>NW_027402834.1:0-3171 GCF_003265705.2 Callorhinus ursinus
GAACACTTAATCTTAATGGTATTTGTTGCAGATGCGCATTAATTCTATAGGGTTCCAATCAGAGAAAATGCCATCTTCTTGGACCATGGTATCAATCACTTCACGTCTCTCTGTTTCCGAGATGAAGGCTTCCGTCTGTGGGGGACAGTGTAGGGACAGTGTGGGGACACTGCTGTGTTGCTGCGGCCCCAGACCTTCTCTGGCTCTGGTCGCTGCTCGGGGTCCTGAGTTCTGTCCTGCCGTTACCTGCTGGCCTCCAAAGACGTCACGTCACTCTTTCCTTGCCAGTGGCATTCATCATAGGGGCCTTGGCAATGCCTCGGCACGCCAATGGCTGGCCCCAGAGCACTGTGGTGCTCTTTGCAATGGGCCACAACTGACCCGTTCCTCCTGAGGGCCCTTGCAACCATGAACCATGAACCGTGAACCGTGAACCGTGAAAGGGTCCAATTGCTTTGTGCCCTTCTCATTATTTGTTGCTAATGAGAGGCAGAGAGAAAGAAAGAAAAAAAGAAAGAAAGAAGAAAGAAAGAAAGAAAGAAAGAAAGAAAGAAAGAAAGAAAGAAAGAAAGAAAGAAAGAAAGAAAGAAAGAAAGAAAGAAACGAAGGAAGGAAGGAAGGAAGGAAGGAAGAGAAAGGAAGAAAGAAAGAACGGAAGAAGGAAGGGAGGAATATCACAATAAACTGAACAAAATTATAAGACCTGCCAGGAGATACTCTACTAACCAATTCTCAATTCCCCCTTTTCTGGTATCTTAACCGCTTCAGGGTTTCTCTCAGTCAGGGAGCAGTTCAGTGCAAAACAAAAATCACAAGAAAAGCATCAGTAACAAGGAAATACAAAACAGCAGTCAATGAACACAATTTGTATAAAGTTCTCTCTGATTAAGAAACTAGACTGTGTCTCCTTAATTTCCCACAATGCCTTGGAGTAACAGGACACCTGGAGCAGAAAATCAAGTGCTGAATCATGAACAGCAATGGATCAAGATCTTTCATCGAGGAAATCTTTAGCTAAAAGAGAGAGAGAGAGAACATCAATCAGATATTATTTCCAATTATTTTTCAAATTGGAACAGAGAAAGAAAACACACACACACATGAGCTTGACATGGTGTTAGTCAAGTTTGTTGCTGGAAGGAAAGTCCTTGCTTATATTGAAGTAAAGTTCTGAAAATAAGCAAAGAGCAGATTTATTGATTTTGGGGGAGTCTGGGTGTAAAAAAGAGAAAGAATAAAGAAGTGCTCTTTGCCCGCTCTGTCCAAATGACATCCCAAGTGGCTTCCCTAATGGTGGGGGAGGGGAGGGGGCAGGTGCCTACCCGGGCACATGGACAGAACTGCCCTAAGGCTAGGGCTAATGGTATTGGCTGAGTCTGCTGTAAGCCTCTCTTTTCTAATAGCCAACTTTCTATGTGCGAGAAGACAGACAGATATTGATTGGTCCAAATGCCCTTGAGTTGACAACATCTGAAATGAAAATCCACAAGGCTAGCACAAACTTTCTGCAAGTTCAATTTCTCGAATCTGATTATGACACTGGACTGTAAAACCATTCACACATGTAAAAGGCCTCTCTTTTTTGTACCCCCACTTGGCACCTGTAATTGGAGGGAGTTAAGTGGCTTCATCAGGCTTGTTATTCAAATGTCGGAAGGAAGGAGGCAACTGTAGGCTAATCTGGGGGTGATAAAAGAGAGAGATGTTCTCTTGCTGGTACAGGGCTAATGTCTCTTGCTGGTAACGGGCTAATAAGAAATACAGCAGACAGACGTGGAGCACTGGGTGTTATGCACAAACAATGAATCATGGAACACTACATCAAAAACTAATGATGTAATGTATGGTGATTAACATAACAATAAAAAATTTAAAAAAAAATTTAAAGAAGAAATACAGCGGACAGAGGCTCTGCGTGGTCCCCCACCCGAACCAGTGATAACACACTCCTGAAATACACATTCTGGAAGAAGCTGGTGCACAAAGTTCTCTCGGAACACCTATGGAGATTCTGCTTGATTTCATAACTTGGGCATTCGGTGGGTATTAGTGCTCTCGCTTTGCTGTCTCCATTATTTTATTACAATTACTTTTCCCTCCCTTTCCCCTCCCAAATCAGATGCTGACGTTGCAATTCACAATTAAGTCTTGGGAATAGCGAGGTTTGCAGTACTCTGTCCAGCTCTTATTAAACACACCTCTGTATTTTACAAATTCCTCTTGATCGATACATCGACTGCAGCATAAACCTATAAACCTTAAATAAAGCACTATTAAACTGGAAGTACACACTGTTTTTGTCTTAGTGTGTTGTTTAGGAACATAAAGAGGCAAAACCTTTCAGAATCGGCGTCTGGATGTTTGCGCCAAAGAAACTGCAGATGGAATACACATTAAATTTATTCAGCATTGATTGGAAACGCTGATCCTTTATGGTTTCATGTTTCTTTGCTCATTAATCTTAGTTAACCCTCTCAAAACAATGCCAGCTTTGTGACTCCAAGTATAGAAAACCCACCATGCAGCGAAGGCAGCTTTTGAAGACAGGTTTGATTCTTGGTATCAGCAGATCAATCAACAACCCCTAGCTTAGAAGATGCCACTGCTTTCCTTCCCAAAATATTAAAACAAGGAAGAAACAGCCTTCTGCAAGATAGCACCGGGAGAGACAAGAGACAGAAGCGTAAGGGTGGTTGTGGCATTGATTGGATTGGTGTTCTGGTCAAGCCCAGGGAACGGCCCAGCTTCAGGAGAGGAGAGGCGTGGTGGCAAGACCGTTTGGTACTTGTTGCCTCGACACCAGCTACCACGAGTCATGGTCAGCCGAAGCCCAACGTCACCTATGGCCAGAACCAGACAAGATCAGGCCCACCTGCAGGGACCCAGCAAGTCAGGGTCTTGTGACTTCCACAGCTCAAGAAGATGTGCTCTCCACCCAAGCAGCTGTCTGAGGTCTTGGGATCACAGAATATTTGCAAACACAAAAGAAACATTCTGGGATGCAAGAGTGTGTTCCCTGCTCCCCCAATTTGGCTGATCAATATGCAAGTGATCTATTTTTCCACTGAGCTGAGAGAAATGCCTTGCATCGCTCCTTCTTTCCCTGATTCTCCAGCTCTCTGAAGAACACTTAATCTTAATGGTATTTGTTGCAGATGCGCATTAATTCTA
>NW_027402835.1:0-369 GCF_003265705.2 Callorhinus ursinus
CAAGCCGCAGAGCCATCCTCCAACTTCAGCTTTGCGCCCCATTCCTCAGGTGGATGGTGGTAATGGTCCTTTATGATTGTCTGCGAGGGTCCTTCAGGTCCCTGCCCCCTAGGCACAGTTTCGGTAGCATAAGCCCCGGAACCATCCCCCAATTTCAGCATTTTGCCCCGTGTTCCCAAGGAAATGTGATAATGGTCCGTTGGGTTTGTCTGGGAGGGCCCTCCAGGTTCCCACTTCCCCAGACACAGGTGCGTTGGCAAGAAGCCCCAGAGTCATCCTCCAAATGCAGCATTGTGCCTCCAGGGATGCCGGTCATGGGCTTTCAGGTTGGTACAGGAGGATCCTCCAGGCCCCCACCTGGAGGATCCT
>NW_027402835.1:469-3171 GCF_003265705.2 Callorhinus ursinus
TGCTGGTCATGGGCTGTCAGGTTGGTACAGGAGGATCCTCCAGGTGGTGGCCTGGAGGCTCGAGTCAAACTGATCGCACTCAAGTTGCAGGAGGAACAGATGATTTGAGGTGTTCATTGGGAAGAGGCATTTCGCTTTTCCAAAAATGTCAAAGTCATTGGTCCACTTTAGAATGAAGATAATTACTACTTAAAAGACAAGTGTGTGTTTCCCCTTCTCCCAGGAATTGAAGCAGGCGTGAAGGCCATAGGTCAGAGGACCTACTTATCCCCACCTGACAGCACTTATCTGCTCTGGATCTAAGAGCCTCAATCTTTTGAACATCAGGCTGGGAGTGAGTGATGCAGCATTTCACAGGATGTCAGTGTTCAGAGAAAGCTGTAGGTCGTTTAGGCACAGTGTTATGTTCATGTCAGGACTGGAGGGCAAATATCTCATGAACCCCAAACTTCCGGGGATTTCCTCTTTTCTCTAGTTGACCCAGGTTTATGGTTAGAGTTATGCTACGGTTTAGGGCATGCGTTAGGTGTAGGGTACGGTTTAGGGTTAGGGTACGGGTTAGGGTATGATTTAGTGTTAGGTTCGGGACCTCTACACATGTTCCGTGCCTGCTATCACAGCAGTCTGATTCAAACTTGGCAATGCAAGGATGAGCCTGGGCCTGGGCTTGGCATGGAACTCACCTCAGAGGGGCTTGAATTTGCGCTGGCGTCCAGGCAAAGCCACCACCGTCCTTCCTGTGTCCCAGCCCCCGTGGGAAGTTAGTAATGAATGGATTCGGACCTTGTCCTCTCACAACACAGACTTGCAGGGGCTCCCATTAGGGTTAGGCTCAGTTTTATGGGCCTCGGGTCTGCCCATGTGACGGGCATTCCCCTCAGTGGGTCCTGGCACACCTGAGTCCTGGTCACACATCCCTGTGGTATCCCCTCCCCTCCGGGGTGAATGGCCTATGTGACGGCGCTCTCAGGAAGAGAGTGGCACAGAAGGCCGGAATGTCATTTCCAAACTGATGGAGTCTGTGACTTCTTCTCGTTCCCTCTGTCCTGTGTTCATTCTCTGTCTCCTTCTCTGTCTCTGTGTCTGTGTCTCTCACAGGAGCAGGATCTGTGGGTTCCATGGGCGATGTGTGAAACCTCAGAAGCCTCCCTTGTCGGTGTATCCCTCTCCGGTCCTGGTGCTCCATTCCTTCCTAAGTCCTCCTCACCCTGACCAGAGCAGTGATTCCGGATCCTCTTCCACATGGGGACCCTGAGGCTGCACAAGGAGGGCCCTGACCTTGGTCTCCAGACAGGTGGCCCAGTGATCTGCCAAGTTCAGCGTAGCCAGGTCCTCAGCCTCCCAAGCCCCGAGTCTATGCTCTGCTGAGAAAGACCTCTAGGGTGTAGAAAACATTTTCCCCAGACTGGGAACACAGGGGGTCGGGGATGGAGATCCAAGGCCTCTGGAGCTGAGTGGGCCTTTTTTAGGCATTGCAACACCCACCTAAGGCAGGGACTTTAGAAAGAACACAGTACTGACCTGGTCCCGCCCCAGGACAGTGGCTGCCTTCCCCGAATCCAGAGGAAGTTGGATATCCTCTGCTTCTTTGGGCGTTCGTCCTCTGACGCATGAGAAAGCACTGATAAGTTTCTAGTCTTCTTCTGGAAGTGCACCAGCCCTGAGTGGGCCGGTCACTGTCCGCACACGAAGACAGGGAACGTGCTAAGTAAGTGCAGGAGGTGATCCTGATCCAATGGCCTGCGGATCTGGGTGGTTGCTGCTTCTGTGCCCTCCATTGGGCCCCCTTTGCCTGGATAGAAATCCTCTTGGAGTCTCCTCTTTGCCCTTGGTGCTCCGTTCCTGCTGGTTTCAGGACCAAGGGACTCCAACTGAGCATTGTGCCCCATGTCCTCAGGGATCGTGGTCATGGTCCCTCAGGATCCTCTGCGAGGGACCCCAGATTCCTGTTCCCTCGGGCACAAGTGCGGTGGCAGGAAGCCGCAGAGCCATCCTCCAACCTCAGCATTGTGCACCATGTCCTCAGGGGGATGGTGGTAATGGTCCGTTATCATGGTCTGGGAGGGTCCTTCAGGTTCCTGCTCCCCTCGGCACAGGTGCGGTAGAAAGAAGCCCCGGAGCCATCCCCCAATTTCAGCATTGTGCGCCGTGTTCCCCAGGGATGGTGATAATGGTCCGTTGGGATTGTCTGGGAGGGCCCTCCAGGTTCCCGCTTCTCCAGGCACAGGTGCGGTGGCAAGAAGCCCCAGAGTCATCCCCCAAATTCAGCATTGTGCCACCGGGGATGCTGGTCATGGGCTGTCAGGTTGGTACAGGAGGATCCTCCAGGTGGGGGCCTGGAGGCTCGAGTCAACCAGATCCCACTCAAGCTGCAGTAGGAACAGACGATTTGAGGTGTTCATTGGGAAGAGGCATTTCGCTTTTCCAAAAATGTCAAAGTCATTGGTCCACTTTAGAATGAAGATAATTACTACTTAAAAGACAAGTGTGTGTTTCCCCTTCACCCAGGAATTGAAGCAGGTGTGCAGGCCATAGGTCAGAGGACCTACTTATCCCCACCTGACAGTACTTATCTGCTCTGGATCTAGGAGCCTCAATGTTTTGAACTTCAGGCTGGGAGACTGTGATGCAGCATTTCACAGAATGTCAGTGTTCAGAGAAAGCAGCAGGTCCATTAGGCACAGTGTTATGTTCATGTCAGG
>NW_027402836.1:0-3170 GCF_003265705.2 Callorhinus ursinus
AGAAATCAGTGGCATTCCTATACACCAACAACAAGACAGAAGAGAGACAAATCAAGGAATCGATTCCATTCACAATTGCACCCAAAACCATAAGATACCTAGGAATAAATTTAACCAAAGAGGCAAAGGATCTGTACTCAGAAAACTATAAAATACTCAGGAAAGAAATTGAAGAAGACCCAAAGAAATGGAAAAACGTTCCATGCTCATGGACTGGGAGAACCAACATTGTGAAGATGTCAATGCTACTAGAGCAATCTACACATTCATTGCAATCCCCATCAAAATACCATCCAATTTTTCAAAGAAATGGAACAAATAATCCTAAAATTTGTATGGAACCAGAAGAGACCCAGAATAGGCAGAGGAATATTGAAAAAGAAAAGCAAAGCTGGCTGCATCACAATTCCGGACTTCCAGCTCTATTACAAAGCTGTCATCATCAAGACGGTATGGTACTGGCACAAAAACAGACACATAGATCAATGGAACAGAATCGAGAGCCCAGAAATGGACCCTCAACTCTATGGTCAACTTATTTTTGACAAAGCAGGAAAGAATGTCCAATGGAAAAAAGACAGTCTCTTCAACAACTGCTGTTGGGAACACTGGACAGCCACATGCAGAAGAATGAAACTGGACCATTTCCTTACACCACACACAAAAACAGACTCCAAATGGTTGAAAGACCTAAACGTGAGACAGGAGTCCATCAAAATCCTAAAGGAGAACACAGGCAGCAACCTCTTCGACGTCAGCTGCAGCAACTTCTTCCTAGAAACATCACCAAAGGCACGAGAAGCCAGGGTAAAAATGAACTATTGGGATTTCATCAAGATAAAAAGCTTTTGCACAGCAAAAGAAACAGTCCACAAAACCAAAAGACAACCAACAGAATGGGAGAAAATATTTGCAAATGATATATCAGATAAAGGGCTATTATCCAAAACCTATAAAGAACTTTTCAAACTCAACACCCAAAGAACAAATAATCCAATCAAGAAATGGGCAGAAAACATGAACAGACATTTTTCCAAAGAAGACATCCAAATGGCCAACAAGCACATGAAAAAGTGCTCAACATCGCTTGGCATCAGGGAAATCCAAATCAAACCTCAATGAGATACCTCTTCACACCAGTCAGAATGGCTAAAATTAACAAGTCAGGGAACGACAGATGTTGGCGGGGATGGGGAGAAAGGGGAACCCTCCTACACTGTTGGTGGGAATGCAAGCTGGTGCAACCACTCTGCAAAACAGTATGGACGTTCCTCAAACATTTGAAATTAGAGCCACCATTCGTTCCAGCAATTGCACTACTGGGTATCTACCCCAAAGACACAAATGTAGGGACCTGAAGGGGTACGTGCACCCCAATGTTTATAGCAGCAATGTCCACAGTAGCCAAACTGTGGAAAGAGCCAAGACGTCCATTGACAGATGAATGGATAAAGAAGAAGTGGTATATATACACAATGGAATATTATGCAGCCATCAAAAGGAATGAGATCTTGCCATTTACAACGACGTGGATGGAACTGGAGGGTGTTATGCTGAGTGAAATAAGTCAATCAGAGAAAGACATGTATCATATGACCTCACTGATATGAGGAATTCTTAATCTCAGGAACAAACTGAGTGTTACTTGAGTGGTGGGGGGTGGGAGGGATGGGGTGGCTGGGTGAAACACATTGGGGAGGGTATGTGCTACAGTGAGCGCTGTGAATTGTGCAAGACTGTTGAATCACAGATCTGTACTTCTGAAACAAATAACGCAACATATTTTAAGAAAAAAGAAAAAGAAGAAGATAGCAGGAGAGGAAGAATGAAGGGGAGTAAGTGAGAAGGGGAGACGAACCAGGAGAGATGATGGACTCTGAAAAACAAACTAAGGGTTCTAGAGGGGAGGAGGGTAGGGGGATGGGTTAGCCTGGTGATGGGTATTAAAGAGGGCACGTTCTGCGTGGAGCACTGGGTGTTATGAACAAACAATGAACCATGGAACACTACACCAAAACAAATGATGTAATATATGGTGATTAACATAACAACAAAAAATTAAAAAAAAGAGTGAGACATTGACTTCCTCTTTGCCGATTTGGATGCCTTTGATTTCTTTTTGTTGTCTGATTGCTGTGGCTAGGACTTCTAATACTATGTTGAATAGCAGTGGTGATAGTGGACATCCCTGCCGCGTTCCTGACCTTAGGGGAAAGCTCTCACCTTTTCCCCATTGAGAATGATATTCGCTGTAGGTTTTTCATGGATGGCTTTTATGATATTCAGGTAGGTACCCTCTATCTCTATACTCTGAAGAGTTTTGATCAAGAAAGGATGCTGTACTTTGTCAAATGCTTTTTCTGCATCTATTGAGAGGATCATATGATTCTTGTTCTTTCTTTTGTTAATGTATTGTATCACATTGATTGATTTGCGGATGTTGAACCAGCCTTGCAGCGCAGGGATAAATCCCACTTGGTCATGGTGAATAATCCTTTTAATGTACTGTTGGATCCTATTGGCTAGTATTTTGGTGAGAATTTTTGCATCCATGTTCATCAAGGATTTTGGTCTGTAATTCTCCTTTTGGATGGGATCTTTGTCTGGTTTTGGGATCAAGATAATGGTGGCCTCATAAAATGAATTTGGAAGTTTTCCTTCCATTTCTATTTTTTGGGACAGTTTCAAGAGAATAGGTATTAATTCTTCTTTAAATATCTGATAGAATTCCCCTGGGAAGCCATCTGGCCCTGGGCTTTTGTTTCTTGGGAGATTTTTGATGACTGCTTCCATTTCTTTAGTGGTTATAGGTTTGTTCAGGTTTTCTATTTCTTCCTGGTTCAATTTTGGTAGTTGATACATCTCTAGGAACGCACCCATTTCTTCCAGGTTATCTAATTTGCTGGCATAGAGTTGCTCATAATATGTTCTTATAATTGTTTGTATTCCTTGGTGTTGGTTGTGATCTCTCCTCTTTCATTCATGGTTTTGTTGATTTGGGTCATTTCTCTTTTCTTTTTGATCAGTCTGGCCAGGGGTTTATCAATCTCGTTAATTCTTTCAAAGAACCAGCTCCTAGTTTCATTGATCTGTTCTACTGTTCTTTTGGTTTCTAGTTCATTCATTTCTGCTCTGATCTTTATTATTTCTCTTCTCCTGCTGGGTTTAGG
>NW_027402837.1:0-3170 GCF_003265705.2 Callorhinus ursinus
ATGATTCATTGTGCATAACACCCAGTGCTCCACGCAGAATGTGCCCTATTTAATACCCATCACCAGGCTAAACCATCCACCCACCCCCTCCCCTCTAGAACCCTCAGTGTGTTTTCCAGAGTCCATTGTCTCTCATGGTTCGTCTCCCCCTCCAACTTACTACCGTTCATTCTTCCCCTCCTGCTATCTTCTTCTTTTTTTTCTTAACATATATTGCATTATGTTTCAGAAGTACAGATCTGTGATTCAACAGTCTTGCACAATTCACAGCGCTCACTGTAGCACATACGCTCCCCAATGACTATCACCCAGCTACCCCCTCCCTCCCACTCCCCACGACTCCAGCAACCCTCAGTTTGTTTCCTGAGATTAAGAATTCCTCATATCAGTGAGGTCATATGATACATGTCTTTCTCGGATTGACTTATTTCACTCAGCGTAACACCCTCCACTTCCATCCACGTCGTTGCAAATGGCAAGATCTCATTCCTTTTGATGGCTGCATAATATTCCATTGTGTATATATACCACTTCTTCTTTATCCATTCATCTGTTGATGGATATCTTGACTCTTTCCACAGTTTGGCTATTGTGGACATTGCTGCTATAAACATTGGGATGCATGTACCCCTTCGGATCCCAACATTTGTATCTTTGTGGTAAATACTCAGTAGTGCAATTGCTGGATCATATGGTAGTTCTATTTTCAACTGTTTGAGGAACATCCATACTGTTTTCCAGAGTAGCTGCACCGGCTTGCATTCCCACCAACAGTGTAGGAGGGTACCCCTTTCTCCGCATCCCCGCCAACATCTGTCGTTTCCTGACTTGTTAATTTTAACCATTATGACTGGTATGAGGTGGTATCTCACTGAGGCTTTGATTTGGATTTCCCTGATGCCGAGCGATGTTGAGCACTTTTTCATGTGTCTGTTGTCCATTTGGATGGCTTCTTTGGAAAAATGTCTGTTCATGACTTCTGCCCATCTCTTGATTGGATTATCTGTTCTTTGGGTGTTGAGTTTGTTAAATTCTTTATAGATTTTGGACACTAGCCCTTTATCTGATATGTCATTTGCAAATATCTTCTCCCATTCTGTCAGTTGTCTATTGGTTTTGTGGACTGTTTCTTTTGCTGTGCAAAAGCTTTTTATCTTGATGAAATCCCAATAGTTCATTTTTGGCCTTGCTTCCCTTGCCTTTGGCGATGTTTCTAGGAAGAAGTTGCTGCGGCTGAGGTCGAAGAGGTTGCTACCTGTGTTCTCCTTTAGGATTTTGATGGACTCCTGTCTCACGTTTAGGTCTTTCAACCATTTGGAGTCTATTTGTGTGTGTGGTGTAAGGAAATGGTCCAGTTTCATTCTTCTGCATGTGGCTGTCCAATTTTCCCAACACCATTTGTTGAAGAGACTGTCTTTTTGCCATTGGACATTCTTACCTGCTTTGTCAAAGATGAGTTGACCATAGAGTTGAGGGTCCATTTCTGGGCTCTCTATTCTGTTCCATTGATCTATGTGTCTGTTTTTGTGCCAGTACCATACTGTGTTGATGATGACAGCTTTGTAATAGAGCTCGAAATCCGGAATTGTGATGCCGCCAGCTTTGCTTTTCTTTTTCAAGATTCTTCTGGCTATTCGGGGTCTCTTCTTGTTCCATACAAATTTTAGGATTCTTTGTTCCATTTCTTTGAAAAAGGTGGATGGTATTTGGATGGGGATTGCATTGAATGTGTAGACTGCTCTAGGTAGCATTGACATCTTCACAATGTTGGTTCTTCCAATCCATGAGCATGGAACGTTTTTCCATTTCTTTGTGTCTTCTTCAATTTCTTTCATGAGTATTTTATAGTTTTCTGAATACAGATCCTTTGCCTCTTTGGTTAAATTTATTCCTAGGTATCTTATGGTTTTGGGTACAATTGTAAATGGGACCGACTCCTTAATTTCTCTCTCTTCTGTCTTGTTCTTGGTGTATAGGAAT
Source organism: Callorhinus ursinus (assembly GCF_003265705.2). Lineage (NCBI taxonomy): Eukaryota > Metazoa > Chordata > Mammalia > Carnivora > Otariidae > Callorhinus > Callorhinus ursinus. Next base: position 1,981 of record NW_027402837.1, read on the forward strand.
GCCACTGATTTCTGTGCACTGATTTTATATCCTGCTAATTCACTGAATTCCTGTATGAGTTCTAGCAGTTTTGGGGTGGAGTCTTTTGGGTTTTCCACATACAGTATCCTATCATCTGCAAAGAGTGAGAGTTTGACTTCCTCTTGCCGATTTGGATGCCTTTGATTTCTTTTTGTTGTCTGATTGCCATGGCTTGGACTTCTAATACTATGTTGAATAGCAGTGGTGAGAGTGGACATCCCTGCCACGTTCCTGACCTTAGGGGAAAAGCTCTCAACTTTTCCCCATTGAGAATGATATTCGCTGTAGGTTTTTCATAGATGGTTTTTAGGATATTGAGGTCTGTACCCTCTATCCCCATACTCTGAAGAGTTTTGATCAAGAAAGGATGCTGTACTTTGTCAAATGCTTTTTCTGCATCTATTGAGAGGATCATATGACTCTTGTTCTTTCTTTTGTTAATGTATTGGATCACGTTGATTGATTTGCGGGTGTTGAACCATCCTTGCAGCCCAGGGATAAATCCCACTTGGTCGTGGTGAATAATCCTTTTAATGTACTGTTGGATCCTATTTTTTGGTGAGAATTTTTGCATCCATGTTCATCAAGGATATTGGTCTGTAATTCTCCTTTTTGATGGGGTCTTTGTCTGGTTTTGGGATCAAGGTAATGCTGGCCTCATAAAATGAGTTTGGGAGTTTTCCTTCCATTTCTATTTTTTGGAACAGTTTCAGGAGACTAGGTATTAATTCTTCTTTAAATGTCTGATAGAATTCCCCTGGGAAGTCATCTGGCCCTGGGCCTTTGTTTCTTGGGAGATTTTTAATGACCGTTCAGTTTCTTTAGTGGCTATAGGTCTGTTCAGGTGTTCTATTTCTTCCTGGTTCAATTTTGGTAGTTGATACATCTCTAGGAAAGCACCCATTTCTTCCAGGTTATCTAATTTGCTGGCATAGAGATGCTCATAATATGTTCTTATAATTGTTTGTATGTCTTTGGTGTTGGTTGTGATCTCTCCTCTTTCATTCATGATTTTGTTGATTTGGGTCATTTCTCTTTTCTTTTGGATAAGTCTGGCCAGGGATTTATCAATCTTGTTCATTCTTTCAAGGAACCAGCTCCTAGGTTCGTTGATCTGTTCTACTGTTCTTTTGGTTTCTATTTCATTGATTTCTGCTCTGATCTTTATT
>NW_027402838.1:0-3170 GCF_003265705.2 Callorhinus ursinus
TCCCTAATGTGTGGAAGGAAACAGGCATCAAAATCCAGGAGGCACAGAGAACCCCTCTCAAAATCAATAAAAATAGGTCAACACCCCGACATCTAATAGTAAAACTTACAAGTCTCAGAGACAAACAGAAAATACTGAAAGCAGCTCGGGAGAAGAGATATGTAACCTACAATGGTAGAAATATTAGATTGGCAACAGACCTATCCACAGAGACCTGGCAGGCCAGAAAGGACTGGCATGATATCTTCAGAGCACTAAATGAGAAAAATATGCAGCCAAGAATACTATATCCAGCTAGGCTGTCATTGAAAATAGAAGGAGAGATAAAACTTTCCAGGAAAAACAAAAACTAAAGGAATTTGCAAACATGAAACCAGCCCTACAAGAAATATTGAAAGAGGTGCTCTAAGCAAAAAGAGAGCCTAAAAGCAGCAGAGATCAGAAAGGAACACAGACAATATACAGTAACAGTCACCTTACAGGCAATACAATGGCACTAAATTCATACCTTTCAATAGTTACCCTGAATGTAAATGGGCTAAATGCCCCAATCAAAAGACACAGGCTATCAGATTGGATTAAAAAACAAGACCCATCCGTATGCTGTCTGCAAGAGACCCATTTTAGACCCAAAGACACCTCCAGATTGAAAGTGAGGGGGTGGAAAACCATTTACCATGCTAATGGACACCAAAAGAAAGCTGGGGTGGCAATCCTTATATCAGACAAATTAGATTTTAAAACAAAGACTGTAATAAGAGATGAAGAAGGACACTATATCCTACTTAAAGGGTCTATCCAACAAGAAGATCTAACAATTGTAAATATCTATGCCCCTCACATGGGAGCAGCCAATTATATAAGGCAGTTAATAACAAAAGCAAAGAAACACATTGACAACAATACAATAATAGTGGGGGAATTTAACACCCCCCTGACTGAAATGGACAGATCGTCTAAACAAAAGATCAACAAGGAAATAAAGACTTTAAATGAAACACTGGACCAAATGGATTTCACAGACATATTCAGAGCATTCCATCCCAAAGCAACGGAATACACATTCTTCTCGAGTGCCCATGGAACATTCTCCAGAATTGATCACATCTGCGGTCACAAATCAGGTCTCAACTGGTACCAAAAGATTGGGATTATCCCCTGCATGTTTTCAGACGACAATGCTTTGAAACTAGAACTCAAACACAAGAGGAAAGTCGGAAAGAACTCGAATACATGGAGGCTAAAGAGCATCCTACTAAAGAATGAATGGGTCAACCAGGAAATTAAAGAAGAACTTAAAAAATTCACGGAAACCAATGAAAATGAAAACACAACTGTTCCAAATCTTTGGGATACAGCAAAGGCAGTCCTGAGAGGAAAGTATATAGCACTACAAGGCTTTCTCAAGAAACAAGAAAGGTCTCAAATACACAACCTAACCCTACACCTAAAGGAGCTGGAGAAAGAACAGCAAATAAAGCCTAAACCCAGCAGAAGAAGAGAAATAATAAAGATCAGAGCAGAAATCAAAGAAATAGAAACCAAAAGAACAGTAGACCAGATCCACGAAACTAGGAGCTGGTTCTTTGAAAGAAATAACAAGATTGATAAACCCCTGGCCCGACTTATCCAAAAGAAAAGAGAAATGACCCAAATCAACAAAATCATGAATGAAAGAGGAGAGATCACAACCAACACCAAAGAAATACAAACAATTATAAGAAGATATTATGAGCAACTGTATGCCAGAAAATTAGATAACCTGGAAGAAATGGAGGCTTTCCTAGAGATGTATCAACTACCAAAATTGAACCAGGAAGAAATAGAAAACCTGAACAGACCTAGGACCACTAAGGAAATTGAGGCAGTCATCCAAACTCTCCCAACAAACAAAAGCCCAGGGCCAGATGGCTTCCCAGGGGAATTCTATCAGACATTTGGAGAAGAATTAATACCTATTCTCCTGAAACTGTTCCAGAAAATAGAAATGGAAGGAAAACTTCCAAACTCATTTTATGAGGCCACCATTACCTTGATCCCAAAACCAGACAAAGACCCCATCCAAAAGGACAATTACAGACCAATATCCTTGATGAACATGGATGCAAAAATTCTCACCAAAATACTAGCCAATAGGATCCAACAGTACATTAAAAGGATTATTCACCATGACCAAGTGGGATTTATCCCTGGGCTGCAAGGTTGGTTCAACATCCGCAAATCAATCAATGTGATAAAATACATTAACAAAAGAAAAAACAAGAATCATATGATCCTCTCAATAGATGCAGAAAAAGCATTTGACAAAGTACAACATCCTTTCTTGATCAAAACTCTTCAGAGTATAGGGATAGAGTGTACATACCTCAATATCATAAAAGCCATCTATGAAAAACCTACAGCGAATATCATTCTCAATGGGGAAAAGCTGAGAGCTTTTCCCCTAAGGTCAAGAACACAGCAGGGATGTCCACTCTCACCACTGCTCTTCAACATAGTATTAGAAGTCCTAGCCACAGCAATCAGACAACAAAAAGAAATCAAAGGCATCCAAATCGGCAAAGAGGAAGTCAAACTCTCACTCTTTGCAGATGATATGATACTGTATGTGGAAAACCCAAAAGACTCCACCCCAAAACTGCTAGAACTCATACAGAAATTCAGTAAAGTAGCAGGATATAAAATCAATGCACAGAAATCAGTGGCATTCCTATACACCAACAAGACAGAAGAGAGACAAATCAAGGAGTTGATCCCATTTACAATGCACCCCAAACCATAAGATACCTAGGAATAAATTTATCCAAAGAGGCATAGGATCTGGACTCAGAAAACTATAAAATACTCATGAAAGAAATTGAGGAAGACACAAAGAAATGGAAAAACGTTCCATGCTCATGGATTGGAAGAACAAACTTTGTGAAGATGTCAGTGCTACCTAGAGCAATCTACACATTCAATGCAATCCCCATCAAAATACCATCCACTTTTTTCAAAGAAATGGAACAAATAATCCTAAAATTTGTATGGAACCAGAAGAGACCCCGAATAGCCAGAGGAATCTTGAAAGAGAAAAGCAAAGCTGGCGGCATCACAATTCCGGACTTCCAGCTCTATTACAAAGCTGTCATCATCAAGACAGTATGGTACTGGCACAAAAACAGACACAT
>NW_027402839.1:0-3175 GCF_003265705.2 Callorhinus ursinus
AAAAAAAAAAAGGCAGACCAAGGCATTAAATAATTCACAAAATTATACAACCAAAAGACTCCTTAAAAATTTTCTAGATGTATTATATATATATATAACACTATATAACCTGATAATCATTTTTTCTCATGCTTAGAAAGACCACAGAAAAAGTATTAAGTTTGAAGAGCAATATTTCATGCTTGATAAAAATCATCTAACTCTAGGATATATCCAAAATAATTAGTCATATTAAAATTCTATAAGAGGGGCGCCTGGGTGGCTCACTTGTTAAGCGTCTCCCTTCAGCTCAGGTCATGGTCTCAGGGTTCTGGGATCGAGCCCCACATCGGGCTCCCTGCTCTGTGGGAAGCTTGCTTCTCCCTCTCCCACTCCCCCTGCTTGTGTTCCCTCTCTCGCTGTGTCTCTCTCTGTCACAAAAATAAATAAAATCTTTTAAAAAAATTAAGTTAAATTAAAAAAATTAAAAAAAATAATATTCTGTAAGAGAAGTATAAGGGGTTTGGAATACAGAAAATATTCCTATTCTATAAACTGAATTTTCGTAAATTATATAATATGAAGTCACTGTTGAAAAATCTGGTGTGGTGCATACAGAAAAAGATTCTCTTTAAAAAGGAAGGTTAATAGCATGCATGCAAGGTACCTTACAAAGATTCACTGCATTAGCAACATCTTGGTTTATAGCACAAGGATCATCAAATCAAATGTTTATATAGAATATGGGACAAGTTGACATACGAAATCTCTTGGTAATATTCTGATCAATTTGAGGGTCCAAGATTTGAACACTCAAGCTCAACGGGACCAAAATCCAAAACCTAATAACTAGCAATTTTGTTGGTAATAAGATAGAGTGCCAGTGTAGCAGGTAACTTCCTTTAGCAACTCAGCAGATATTAAAAGTATTCTAAAATTTGCATAAGACATGACATCAAACTGAACACTTTAAATATACTTTGTTAAACAATCAGTACACTGTCGACCTAAACTCATTTTTTCAAATGGTCGCATATTACATTGTTTTATAGGGGTGACAACTTACTTCCTTATCGACAGATATTTAGACTATCTCCAACTTTTTGATATGAGAATGCTATAATAAACATCCTCAACATATCTGTCATATTTTATATATATAATAATGTACAATAAACGTCCTTAGAATATGTGTGTGTGTGTGTGTGTGTGTGTGTGTGTGTGTGTGTGTGTGTGTGTTTACACCAGTCATGTTTTCCTAGAGGATCTAGTCCTGGCAATGAAGCGTTGGAATAAAGGGACAGCATCTGGGGCGCCTGCGTGGCTCAGTCGTTAGGCGTCTGCCTTCGGCTCAGGTCATGATCCCAGGGTGCTGGGATCGAGCCCCGCACTGGGCTCCCTGCTCCGCGGGAAGCTTGCTTCTCCCTCTCCCTCTCCCCCTGCTTGTGTTCCCTCTCTCACTGTGTCTCTCTCTCTCTGTCAAATAAAGAAATAAAATCTTTTAAAAAAATAAATTTAAAAAAGGAACACCACATTTAAAATTTTTGAAACACACTGCTAAATCACGCTTCAGAAAGGATTTACCAATTTCATCTAACAACAGTGTATAGGAATGCCTTTTTCCTCACATTTGCTAACTTTGGGTATTAATTTTTTAATAAAATATTTACCACAATGACTGCAAAAAATGATATCTCGTTATTTGCATTTTCTGATTAGCACCCAGGACGGAATAGCCCTACTAAAAATATAAAATTTGTTAATCATGAATGTTAGCTCCAACTAGAATTTGTTTTATAGGAAAATAATAATTACCTACTATTTAAATATTGCTATAGGCTCACCCATCAGAATCTTCCTTTTTCCCAACAGGAAAGAGGTGGTTTTCAGTTTTTCCACTCTCTCTTTGTTGAATTAGTCCAGCAGCAGCAGCAGCGACAGCACACACATTTTCGAATACTGCTATCCTACTACTTTGGTGTCTCTTCTTTTCTTCATTAATCTTTAATAGAAATTTGATATTAAGGATAATTGTTACTACTTTGTTCATTAAAAAGAACTTTTTTCATTAATTATACCTTTTTTAAAGATTTTATATATTTATCACAGAGAGAGCATAAGCAGGGGGAGGGAGGTGCAGACAGAGGGAGAAGCAGGCTCCCGCTGAGGAGGGAGCCCGATGCGGGACACGATCCCAGGACCCTGATATCAGACCTGAGCCGAAGGCAGATTCTTAAGGACTGAGCCACCCAGGCATCCCAGAACTTTTTTTCTTAATTATAACATTTGACTCTTAGTCTGTCGTAATTTTAATCGATAAAAATATTTTGTGTTTAGCTTTATCATTATAAATAATTGCATTTTTTATAAATTCTGCTTCATTTCTGTTTGAGTAAAAACAGCAGAATTGGGACGCGTGGGTGGCTCAGCTGGTTAAGCGTCTGCCTTCGGCTCGGGTCTGATCCAGGGTCCTGGGATCGAGGCCCGCATCAGGCGCCTTGCTCAGCGGGAAGCGTGCTTCTCCCTCTGCCTGCCGCTCCTCCTGCTTGTGCTCTCTCTCTCTCTCTCTGTCTGACAAATAAATAAAATCTTTAAAAAATAATTAATTAATTAAAACAGAATTTTCCCAAATTTGAAAAAGGGCTTTCTTAATTTTGTATTCATATCCACGCTTTGCTCCCTACCATCCCCCACCCCACCCCATCTGACCAGCAGATACAAAGAAATAAAAAGACAAAGACACAAAACGTGTCTTCTGTCGTTACCACCTGGATTTTGCAAAAAACAGCCAGATTTAAAGGATGTGACATTGTGGTGCTCCAGGAACAAACAGAAGTTTTCCTCTTTCTGCACTGAGCTATTTTTTCCCCAACTACCTTTTACAATTCTTTTTTCATTTGGATCCTAGGGCTATCAAAAAAGTGACAGTATTCATTAAAATATATGAACCAAAGTTCACCACAACACAAAAAGAACAGAATGAAACTGATGTTAGTATAGAATTTTGGGAAATGAGTAATGCTCCCCAAATTCCACATTCAGTAACCGTAAAATTTTATAGCTAGAGGATATAAAAGTAATTATCAACTTTAATCCTATTTTCCACTGATAAATGGGAGTAAAACCAAAAAAGGTTAATTTTGTCCAAAGTTCCTAAAGTGGCATTACCTAGCATCTTATGGCACCGAAAGAGATG
>NW_027402840.1:0-3170 GCF_003265705.2 Callorhinus ursinus
AAAGAAAGAAAGAAAGAAAGAAAGAAAGAAAGAAAGAAAGAAAGAAAGAGAAAGAAAGAAAGAAAAGAAAAAACAATTAAATAATGACATGCCAAAAACTTGCAAACTCATTCTATGAGGCCAGCATATTACCTTGATCCCAAAACCAGAAGAAGACCCCACCAAAAAGAATTACAGACCAATATCCCTGATGAATATGGATGCAAAAATTCTCACCAAGGTACTAGCTAATAGGATCAAAGGGTACATTAAAAGGATTATTCACCATGACCAAGTGGGATTTTTTCCTGGGCTGCAAAGGTGGTTCAACATCCACAAATCAATCAATGTGATACACCACATTAATAAAAGAAAGGACAGGGCGCCTGGGTGGCTCAGTTGGTTAAGCGACTGCCTTCGGCTCAGGTCATGATCCTGGAGTCCCGGGATCGAGTCCCGCATCGGGCTCCCCGCTCGGTGGGGAGTCTGCTTCTCCCTCTGACCCTCTTCCCTCTCGTGCTCTCTATCTCTCATTCTCTCTCTCTCTCAAATAAATAAACAAAAATTTAAAAAAAATAAAAATAAAAAAAAATAAATAAAAGAAAGGACAAGAACCATTGATCCTCTCATTAGATGCAGAAAAAGCATTTAACAAAGTACAGCATCCTTTCTTGATTAAAACTCTCCAGTGTAGGGATAGAAGAAACATACCACAATATCATAAAAGCTATCTATGAAAAGCCCACAGTGAATATCATTTTCAATGGGGAAAAACTGAGAGCTTTTCCCCTAAGGTCAGGAACACACCAGGAATGTTCACTCTCACCAATGTTGTTCAACATAGTACTGGAAGTCCTAGCCTCAGCAATCAGACAACAAAAAGAAATAAAAGGCATCCAAATCAGCAAAGAAGAACTCAAATTTTCCCTCTGCAGAGAGTGAAACATGATACTCTATTGTTGAAAACCCAAAAGATTCCACCCAAAAATTACTAGAACTCATACAGGAATTCAGCAAAGTGGCAGGATATAAAATCGGTGCACAGAAATCAGTTGCATTTCTATACACTAACAATGAGACAGAAGGAAAAGAAATTAAGGAATTGATCCCATTTACAATTGCACCAAAAACTATAATATACCTAGGAATAAACCTAACCAAGGAGGTAAAGGATCTGTACTCAGAAAACTATAAAACATGCATGAAAGAAATTGAGGAAGATACAAAGAAATGGGAAAACTTTCCATGCTCATGGATTAGAAAAACAAATATTGTTAAAATGTCTATGCTATCTAGAGCAATCTATACATTCAGTGCAATCCCTATCAAAATACCATCAACTTTTTTCAAAGAAATGGAACAAATAATCCTAAAATTTGTATGGAACCAGAAAAGACCCCAAATAGCCAGAGGAATGTTGAAAAAGAAAAGCAAAGCTTGTGGCATCACAATTCCGGACTTCAAGCTCTATGACAAAGCTGTCATCATCAAGACAGTATGGCACTGGCACAAAAACAGACACATAGATCAATGGAACAGAATAGAGAGCCCAGAAATGGACCCTCAACTCTATGGTCAACAAAGCAGGAAAGAATATCCAATGGAAAAAAGTCTCTTAAACAAATGGTGTTAGGAAAATCGGACAGCCACATGCAGAAGGATGAAACTAGATCACTTTCTTACCCCATATACTAAAATAAACTCAAAATGGATGAAAGACCTAAATGTGAGCTGGAAATCCATCAGAATCCTAGAGGAGAACACAGGCAGCAACCTCTTTGACCTCGGCCACAGCAACTTCTTGCTAGACATGTCTTTAAAGGCAAGGGAAACATAAGCAAAAATGAACTATTGGGACTTCATCAAGATAAAAAGCTTCTGCACGGCAAAGAAAACAGTCGGCAAAACCAAAAGACAACCTACAGAATGGGAGAAGATATTTGCAAATGTTTTATCAGATAAAGGGTTAGTATCCAAAATCTATATAGAACTTATCAATCACAACACCCAAAAAATGCAAAATCCAGTCAAGAAATGGGCAGAGGATATGAACAGATATTTCTCCAAAGAAGATATACAGGGGCACCTGGGTGGCTCAGTCATTAAGCGTCTGCCTTCGGCTCAGGTCATGATCCCAAGGTCCTGGGATTGAGTACCGTATCAGGCTCCCTGTTCCACAGGAAGTCTGCTTCTCCCTCTCCCACTCCCCCTGCTTGTGTTCCCTCTCTCCTGTCTCTCTCTCTGTCAAATAAATAAAATCTTAAAACAAACAAAGAAGACATACTAATAGCTAACAGACACATGAAAAAAGTGCTCCACATCACTTGCCATCAGGGAAATACAAATCAAAACCACAATGAGATACCACCTCACACCAGTTAGAATGGCCAAAATTAACATGGCAGGGAACAACAAATGTTGGCGAGGATGTGGAGAAAGGGGAACCCCCCTACACTGTTGGTGGGAATGCAAGCTGGTGCAACCACTCTGGAAAACAGTGTGGAGGTTCCTCAAGATGTTAAAAATAGAACTACCCTATGACCCAGCAAATGCACCACTGGGTATTTACCACAAAGATGCATATGTTGTGAAAAGAAGGGGCATCTGCACCCCAGTGTTCATAGGAGCAATGTCCACAATATCCAAACTGTGGGAGGAGCTGAGATGTCTTTCAACAGATGAATGGATAAAGAGGATGTGGTCCATATATACAATGGAATATTACTCAGCCATCAGAAAGGATGAATACCTACCATTTACATCCACAGGGATGGAACTGGAAGGAGTTATGCTAAGTGAAATAAGTCAAGCACAGAAAGACAATTATCATATGGTTTCACTCATATGTGGAATATAAGGAATACAGAGGACCATAGGGGAAGGGAGGGAGAACTGAAGGGAAAAAATCAGAGAGGGAGACAAACCTGAGAGACTCTTGACTCTGGGAAACAAACTGAGGGTTGCAGAGGGGGGGGGGGGGGGGGAGGGGGTAACCAGGTAATGCGTATTAAGGAGCGCATGTGTTGTGCTGAGCACTGGGTGTTATATACAACTAATGAATCGTTGAACACTACTACATCAAAAACTAATGATGTACTCTATGTTGGCTAACTGAACATAATAAAAAAGAAAGAGAAAGAAAAGAAAGAAAGAAAGAAAGAAAGAAAGAAAGAAAGAAAGAAAGAAAGAAA
>NW_027402841.1:0-3170 GCF_003265705.2 Callorhinus ursinus
AAAGAAAGAAAGAAAGAAAGAAAGAAAGAAAGAAAGAAAGAAAGAAAGAGAAAGAAAGAAAGAAAAGAAAAAACAATTAAATAATGACATGCCAAAAACTTGCAAACTCATTCTATGAGGCCAGCATATTACCTTGATCCCAAAACCAGAAGAAGACCCCACCAAAAAGAATTACAGACCAATATCCCTGATGAATATGGATGCAAAAATTCTCACCAAGGTACTAGCTAATAGGATCAAAGGGTACATTAAAAGGATTATTCACCATGACCAAGTGGGATTTTTTCCTGGGCTGCAAAGGTGGTTCAACATCCACAAATCAATCAATGTGATACACCACATTAATAAAAGAAAGGACAGGGCGCCTGGGTGGCTCAGTTGGTTAAGCGACTGCCTTCGGCTCAGGTCATGATCCTGGAGTCCCGGGATCGAGTCCCGCATCGGGCTCCCCGCTCGGTGGGGAGTCTGCTTCTCCCTCTGACCCTCTTCCCTCTCGTGCTCTCTATCTCTCATTCTCTCTCTCTCTCAAATAAATAAACAAAAATTTAAAAAAAATAAAAATAAAAAAAAATAAATAAAAGAAAGGACAAGAACCATTGATCCTCTCATTAGATGCAGAAAAAGCATTTAACAAAGTACAGCATCCTTTCTTGATTAAAACTCTCCAGTGTAGGGATAGAAGAAACATACCACAATATCATAAAAGCTATCTATGAAAAGCCCACAGTGAATATCATTTTCAATGGGGAAAAACTGAGAGCTTTTCCCCTAAGGTCAGGAACACACCAGGAATGTTCACTCTCACCAATGTTGTTCAACATAGTACTGGAAGTCCTAGCCTCAGCAATCAGACAACAAAAAGAAATAAAAGGCATCCAAATCAGCAAAGAAGAACTCAAATTTTCCCTCTGCAGAGAGTGAAACATGATACTCTATTGTTGAAAACCCAAAAGATTCCACCCAAAAATTACTAGAACTCATACAGGAATTCAGCAAAGTGGCAGGATATAAAATCGGTGCACAGAAATCAGTTGCATTTCTATACACTAACAATGAGACAGAAGGAAAAGAAATTAAGGAATTGATCCCATTTACAATTGCACCAAAAACTATAATATACCTAGGAATAAACCTAACCAAGGAGGTAAAGGATCTGTACTCAGAAAACTATAAAACATGCATGAAAGAAATTGAGGAAGATACAAAGAAATGGGAAAACTTTCCATGCTCATGGATTAGAAAAACAAATATTGTTAAAATGTCTATGCTATCTAGAGCAATCTATACATTCAGTGCAATCCCTATCAAAATACCATCAACTTTTTTCAAAGAAATGGAACAAATAATCCTAAAATTTGTATGGAACCAGAAAAGACCCCAAATAGCCAGAGGAATGTTGAAAAAGAAAAGCAAAGCTTGTGGCATCACAATTCCGGACTTCAAGCTCTATGACAAAGCTGTCATCATCAAGACAGTATGGCACTGGCACAAAAACAGACACATAGATCAATGGAACAGAATAGAGAGCCCAGAAATGGACCCTCAACTCTATGGTCAACAAAGCAGGAAAGAATATCCAATGGAAAAAAGTCTCTTAAACAAATGGTGTTAGGAAAATCGGACAGCCACATGCAGAAGGATGAAACTAGATCACTTTCTTACCCCATATACTAAAATAAACTCAAAATGGATGAAAGACCTAAATGTGAGCTGGAAATCCATCAGAATCCTAGAGGAGAACACAGGCAGCAACCTCTTTGACCTCGGCCACAGCAACTTCTTGCTAGACATGTCTTTAAAGGCAAGGGAAACATAAGCAAAAATGAACTATTGGGACTTCATCAAGATAAAAAGCTTCTGCACGGCAAAGAAAACAGTCGGCAAAACCAAAAGACAACCTACAGAATGGGAGAAGATATTTGCAAATGTTTTATCAGATAAAGGGTTAGTATCCAAAATCTATATAGAACTTATCAATCACAACACCCAAAAAATGCAAAATCCAGTCAAGAAATGGGCAGAGGATATGAACAGATATTTCTCCAAAGAAGATATACAGGGGCACCTGGGTGGCTCAGTCATTAAGCGTCTGCCTTCGGCTCAGGTCATGATCCCAAGGTCCTGGGATTGAGTACCGTATCAGGCTCCCTGTTCCACAGGAAGTCTGCTTCTCCCTCTCCCACTCCCCCTGCTTGTGTTCCCTCTCTCCTGTCTCTCTCTCTGTCAAATAAATAAAATCTTAAAACAAACAAAGAAGACATACTAATAGCTAACAGACACATGAAAAAAGTGCTCCACATCACTTGCCATCAGGGAAATACAAATCAAAACCACAATGAGATACCACCTCACACCAGTTAGAATGGCCAAAATTAACATGGCAGGGAACAACAAATGTTGGCGAGGATGTGGAGAAAGGGGAACCCTCCTACACTGTTGGTGGGAATGCAAGCTGGTGCAACCACTCTGGAAAACAGTGTGGAGGTTCCTCAAGATGTTAAAAATAGAACTACCCTATGACCCAGCAAATGCACCACTGGGTATTTACCACAAAGATGCATATGTTGTGAAAAGAAGGGGCATCTGCACCCCAGTGTTCATAGGAGCAATGTCCACAATATCCAAACTGTGGGAGGAGCTGAGATGTCTTTCAACAGATGAATGGATAAAGAGGATGTGGTCCATATATACAATGGAATATTACTCAGCCATCAGAAAGGATGAATACCTACCATTTACATCCACAGGGATGGAACTGGAAGGAGTTATGCTAAGTGAAATAAGTCAAGCACAGAAAGACAATTATCATATGGTTTCACTCATATGTGGAATATAAGGAATACAGAGGACCATAGGGGAAGGGAGGGAGAACTGAAGGGAAAAAATCAGAGAGGGAGACAAACCTGAGAGACTCTTGACTCTGGGAAACAAACTGAGGGTTGCAGAGGGGGGGGGGGGGGGGGAGGGGGTAACCAGGTAATGCGTATTAAGGAGCGCATGTGTTGTGCTGAGCACTGGGTGTTATATACAACTAATGAATCGTTGAACACTACTACATCAAAAACTAATGATGTACTCTATGTTGGCTAACTGAACATAATAAAAAAGAAAGAGAAAGAAAAGAAAGAAAGAAAGAAAGAAAGAAAGAAAGAAAGAAAGAAAGAAAGAAA
>NW_027402842.1:0-3169 GCF_003265705.2 Callorhinus ursinus
AGCCCCGGACACAGACTTTCCGCAGAGCAGAGCCTTACATTCTGTTCCGTCCTGTTTGGCCACGTGGCTCGCCCCAGGCGCTGGCTGTGCTGCCGCTCTGGGAGAGTCCAAGCCAGAGCCCCAGTCCCCGGGGGGCCACCTTCAAGGGTGGGCTGCCCCTGGGGGGCAGGGGGGACGGGCCCCGAGAGAAGGTTGCCGCTGCGGCCAGAGCAGGGGCCACTTGTCGCCAGCAGAGGGTGGTGCTGCCTCACGTTCCACCCCGCCGAGGCCCTTTGCAGTTCCCTGGGGGCCTGGGAAGCTGGGTCGGATGTCCTTTCCCTCGCAGGTGACCAGGAGCCGCCGGGCCAGCCCGCAAGGCCAGGAAGGCAGCAGGAACCACCGGCTGGCGCGCAGGGCTGTCTGCGGGTAACGCTCCCCGGGGCTCCTAGGAATGCGGGCCCAAACCGGAGGGTGGGATCCGGGTCCAGGCTAGACTGACATAGGTGTTCCCCCACTCCCGTCCGCTCCCCACAGAGGGAAGGCGCCCCCTTTCCACTGAGGAGCCTGTGCGGGTCTAGCCACTGGGCTTGGGGCCGTAGTGCCCGTGGGAGAGGGGGAGGTCGAGGAGAGAGGAAGCCAGAGGATACTAATGGTTTCTCTCTCTCTCTCTCTCTCTCTCTCTCTGCTGTCTGCGGGCCTAGTGTCTCCTGCTACAGAGAGAAATAGACGACCTTAAAGAGCAGCTTGGTATGAGGAAGCTCGGGCCGGGGCCGGGTTGGGGCAGAGGCAGGCTGGGGGGGCTGGGGGGGGTCCTTGGTGCCGAACCCAGGATGGGCTGCAGGTGCAGGCGGCCTCCCAGGGACCAGCATTCCTGTGGGGAGGAGGACCTGGCAGGCCTGGCCCCGGTGCCTGCTGTGCGTGTGCAGCTGGGTGTGTGCACAAACGGGGAAGCCCTGCCTCGACTGCGTGCACGCTCTGCCGGCGCGAACAGGTCCCAGAGGTCTCCCTCTTCTAGGACGTTTGCAGATGCCTCCTTCATTTTCCCTTTAACTGCTCCTTGGTATGGCTTGCAAGGCGTGTGTTCGTGTGCGTGTTCGTGCGCGTGCGTGCGTGTGTCGGCTCCGTAGGTGAACGAGTCCGATGTGCCCCAAAGCTAGAGAACTACTGGCCGCATCTTGTTCCCTTAGAGGACGTGTCCATATGGAATTGAGGTGGTGGGTGAGGGATTCAGGCCCAGGGCTGGAGGGGTTCTCGGGTCGCAGGGCTAGGTGGTTCCCGTCGGGGAAGGGGCACGGGTTTCTCTCTCCCCGGGGCTGGAGGGCCTGCTGACGCCTGTCTCTGTTTCAGCGGCCATGCGGTCCCTGGCTGACAAGAGCCAGAGCCTCTGAAGTGAGTTGTTACACACACCGCTCCCCTTCGCACGGCCGTGGCTGTCGGCAGGGCCGGGGGCTGGCCCCGGCTCGGGCTCTTCCCGGACCCTGCGCTGTCGGGCAGGCGGAGCCCAGCATCTCTGTAGCAGAGGGGCAGCTGGTGCCTTCGCAGCCAGGGAGCTGTGGCCAAGCCGGTTCCCTCCTGCCCGTCCTCAGCCAAGGCTTCCTCTCCCTGTTCTTTTGCCCCCCTCTCCCCGCCCCAGTTCACAGCAGTTTCAAATTAAAGTACCTCTCAGGTCTGTGGTCTGCCCTCTCTGTGGGGCGTGTGTGGGGGCGGGGGGGCTGGTCCGGGGGTGGGGAGGGGTGGGAGAGGGGAGGGGCGGGGCAGGGAGCTGCTCCCTGTCACAGCCTTTTCCAGAAGAGGACCTCTGGGGTCATGTGGTAGGCCTTGCCCTTGTGCGGAGTGTGGCCCGGCCTGTGCTAGGAGCCCTGCCGTCCCGCCCCCAGCGTGCCCCCCCCCCCGCTCTGGGATCCGTGTGGGCTCTGCCTGGCCGGCCACCTGAGCATCTGCTCCCTTCCACCCACCCCCGCGGGCCCCCTTCGGTTTCTCCCCTCATCTCCCCCTCTTTTTGGGTCCCAGACTCCCCGTCCATCTCCGTTCTCCCCCCTGCCCCCTCCCCCTGCAGCAGGAACTCAGGGCCCCTTCCAGAGCTGCAGTCTCCCTTCCTTTCCCTCCTTGGGATCGCTGTCCTGCTCCTCCCGCGGCCCCCCCGCCCCCCCACCCGCTCTCTGAGTGTCCTTGATTGCTCCCGTGGCTTGCCCTCGCTGGCCTTCCCTGCCCCTGTGCCTCAACCCGTGGTCAAGAGCACAGTTGAGCTCCTCTTGCCCCTTCCTCCTGGGCCCCGTCCCCTCGGCGGAGTCCTTCCCTCCCTCTGGTGCCACCGTGCACAAGGACCCCCTGGCCCGGAAACTGGCGCATCCTCCCCCTCTCCTCTTTAGCCCTGGGCCTTGACACTGGGATTCCAATGCGTCACTTCTCCCTCCTTGGGTTCGGTGGTGGTGGCGGTGGGGGTGGAGGCAGAAGTCGCAGAAGTCACAGCCCAGTGGGGTGCAGAGCCAGAGGGGAGGTACGGGGAACAGGGCAAAAGCACAGGTCCGTCTCTGGGCTGGAGGTGGGGGCGTCGAGGCTTGTGGGGGCTCTGGGCCGCCCTGGGGCAAACTGCCCGCCAGCAGCCGGAAACGGATGGTCTAGCCGTCAGAGCTCTCCTGTCCCTCCTGTGCAAGCCGCCTGCCCCCCTCCTCCAGCCTGGTCGTCTCCGGACCCTTGGTTGGAAAGTGGCCGCCCGCCTCTATGGCAGGGGTGCGTGATGGGTCTCGATGCGCCTGCCTGGTCCCCTTCCAGTGCTGTTCGACCACCACCATGACCCAGCTTTTTCCGGAAGCGCTATTTCCGTGTCCCCGCTCCGGCTCCCTGACTGCCCCTTCAGTCCACGGGAGATTTCGTCTGGACTCCGTGTTCCATTTCCCCCTCGCTGACGGGTGGGGATGGCTTCCTTCCTTCAGCCGGGACCCAGGGCTGTGCTGGCCTGAGAGTCAGAGGGACAGATCTGGGTCTGAGTGAGGTGAGGGTCGCTTCTGCCAGACCAGACACCCTTCCCGAGAGACCGGGTGTTTCATGCACAGAAGCCGGGGCGGGGGGCGGGGGTTGGGTCGATGGTCCCCAGAACAGTCAAGGTTGGTGTGTGCGTCTGTTCGTCTGTTGGGGGTGTGTGTGTGTGTGTGTGTGTGTGTGTGTGTGTGTGTGTGTGTGTGTGTGTGTG
>NW_027402843.1:0-3169 GCF_003265705.2 Callorhinus ursinus
TCCCTAATGTGTGGAAGGAAACAGGCATCAAAATCCAGGAGGCACAGAGAACCCCTCTCAAAATCAATAAAAATAGGTCAACACCCCGACATCTAATAGTAAAACTTACAAGTCTCAGAGACAAACAGAAAATACTGAAAGCAGCTCGGGAGAAGAGATATGTAACCTACAATGGTAGAAATATTAGATTGGCAACAGACCTATCCACAGAGACCTGGCAGGCCAGAAAGGACTGGCATGATATCTTCAGAGCACTAAATGAGAAAAATATGCAGCCAAGAATACTATATCCAGCTAGGCTGTCATTGAAAATAGAAGGAGAGATAAAACTTTCCAGGAAAAACAAAAACTAAAGGAATTTGCAAACATGAAACCAGCCCTACAAGAAATATTGAAAGAGGTGCTCTAAGCAAAAAGAGAGCCTAAAAGCAGCAGAGATCAGAAAGGAACACAGACAATATACAGTAACAGTCACCTTACAGGCAATACAATGGCACTAAATTCATACCTTTCAATAGTTACCCTGAATGTAAATGGGCTAAATGCCCCAATCAAAAGACACAGGCTATCAGATTGGATTAAAAAACAAGACCCATCCATATGCTGTCTGCAAGAGACCCATTTTAGACCCAAAGACACCTCCAGATTGAAAGTGAGGGGGTGGAAAACCATTTACCATGCTAATGGACACCAAAAGAAAGCTGGGGTGGCAATCCTTATATCAGACAAATTAGATTTTAAAACAAAGACTGTAATAAGAGATGAAGAAGGACACTATATCCTACTTAAAGGGTCTATCCAACAAGAAGATCTAACAATTGTAAATATCTATGCCCCTCACATGGGAGCAGCCAATTATATAAGGCAGTTAATAACAAAAGCAAAGAAACACATTGACAACAATACAATAATAGTGGGGGAATTTAACACCCCCCTGACTGAAATGGACAGATCGTCTAAACAAAAGATCAACAAGGAAATAAAGACTTTAAATGAAACACTGGACCAAATGGATTTCACAGACATATTCAGAGCATTCCATCCCAAAGCAACGGAATACACATTCTTCTCGAGTGCCCATGGAACATTCTCCAGAATTGATCACATCTGCGGTCACAAATCAGGTCTCAACTGGTACCAAAAGATTGGGATTATCCCCTGCATGTTTTCAGACGACAATGCTTTGAAACTAGAACTCAAACACAAGAGGAAAGTCGGAAAGAACTCGAATACATGGAGGCTAAAGAGCATCCTACTAAAGAATGAATGGGTCAACCAGGAAATTAAAGAAGAACTTAAAAAATTCACGGAAACCAATGAAAATGAAAACACAACTGTTCCAAATCTTTGGGATACAGCAAAGGCAGTCCTGAGAGGAAAGTATATAGCACTACAAGCCTTTCTCAAGAAACAAGAAAGGTCTCAAATACACAACCTAACCCTACACCTAAAGGAGCTGGAGAAAGAACAGCAAATAAAGCCTAAACCCAGCAGGAGAAGAGAAATCATAAAGATCAGAGCAGAAATCAATGAAATAGAAACCAAAAGAACAGTAGAACAGATCCACGAAACTAGGAGCTGATTCTTTGAAAGAATTTAAAAAATTGATAAACCCCTGTCCTGATTTATCAAAAAGAAAAGAAAAATGACCCAAATCACGAAAATCGTGAATGAAAGAGGAGAGATCACAACCAACACCAAAGAAATACAAACAATTATAAGAACATATTATGAGCAACTACATGCCAGCAAATTAGATAACCTGGAAGAAATAGGTGCATTCCTAGAGATGTATCAATTACCAAAATTGAACCAGGAAGAAATAGAAAACCTGAACAGACCTAGAACCACTAAGGAAATTGAAGCAGTCATCAAAAATCTCCCAACAAAAGCCCAGGGCCAGATGGCTTCCCAGGGGAATTCTATCAGCCATTTGGAGAAGAATTAATACCTATTCTCCTGAAACTTTTCCAAAAACTAGAAATGGAAGGAAAATGTCCAAACTCGTTTTATGAGGCCACCATTCCCTTGATCCCCAAACCAGACAAAGACCCCATCCAAAAGGAGAATTACAGACCAATATCCTTGATGAACATGGATGCAAAAATTCTCACCAAAATACTAGCCAATAGGATCCAACAGTACATTAAAAGGATTATTCACCATGACCAAGTGGGATTTATCCCTGGGCTGCAAGGTTGGTTCAACATCCACAAATCAATCAATGTGATAAAATACATTAACAAAAGAAAAAACAAGAATCATATGATCCTCTCAATAGATGCAGAAAAAGCATTTGACAAAGTACAACATCCTTTCTTGATCAAAACTCTTCAGAACATAGGGATAGAGGGTACATACCTCAATATCATAAAAGCCATCTATGAAAAACCTACAGCAAATATCATTCTCAATGGGGAAAAGCTGAGAGCTTTTCCCCTAATGTCAGGAACGTGGCAGGGATGTCCACTCTCACTACTGCTCTTCAACATAGTATTAGAAGTCCTAGCCACAGCAATCAGACAACAAAAAGAAATCAAAGGCATCCAAATCGGCAAAGAGGAAGTCAAACTCTCACTCTTTGCAGATGATATGATACTGTATGTGGAAAACCCAAAAGACTCCACCCCAAAACTGCTAGAACTCATACAGAAATTCAGTAAAGTGGCAGGATATAAAATCAATGCACAGAAATCAGTGGCATTCCTATACACCAACAACAAGACAGAAGAGAGACAAATCAAGGAGTTGATCCCATTTACAATGCACCCCAAACCATAAGATACCTAGGAATAAATTTATCCAAAGAGGCATAGGATCTGGACTCAGAAAACTATAAAATACTCATGAAAGAAATTGAGGAAGACACAAAGAAATGGAAAAACGTTCCATGCTCATGGATTGGAAGAACAAACTTTGTGAAGATGTCAGTGCTACCTAGAGCAATCTACACATTCAATGCAATCCCCATCAAAATACCATCCACTTTTTTCAAAGAAATGGAACAAATAATCCTAAAATTTGTATGGAACCAGAAGAGACCCCGAATAGCCAGAGGAATCTTGAAAGAGAAAAGCAAAGCTGGCGGCATCACAATTCCGGACTTCCAGCTCTATTACAAAGCTGTCATCATCAAGACAGTATGGTACTGGCACAAAAACAGACACAT
>NW_027402844.1:0-3169 GCF_003265705.2 Callorhinus ursinus
TTTTACCTTTTTTATTGAAAATATTTTATTTAAATTAATTAATGATATTTATAATGTAATTTCTCACCATTTTCATGCTTTCAAATTTACATAATGTTTCCTTCTGTTACAGAAAAAAAGTGATATTCATGTAGAAAATTATTGGATCTGTCCTTATACTTGTACTAAGGAAGTGTTAACTAATTTATATTCTTTTTACATCTTTGATTTCACATGTTAAAATATATTAACAGTTACCAATATATAATTAATTAAAACTATAGAATAATGTTTTAAAATATTTTGGGAAAGGATAATCTAGTTTTGTTTTTCTTCCAAACATTTAACTAGATTACCACTTTTATTTCATTAATTTTTAATGACATATAAAGACATTTTATTTGTACATTTTCATAGATAAATTTTAATATAGTGATGTATAAATCTGTGTATTTAGAGCTGATATATATATATAGTAATATATGTATATATTGATATGTAACTAAGTTTTAGGACAATTTACATCAGTTCATTGGTCTATTTGTTTCTTTCAAAACTAGTGATAGAGTAGTTTCCCTAGTGTACTCAAAATTAATAATACATAATTACTAAATAGTAATTTCGATGTAGTGTGAAGCCCCAGGATTTTCCGAAATGGACCAGGTAGGGCACTGTGTTATGAGCATTCCTTCTTTTATTTCTCGGACAATCCCATGGAATATGTATTCCTCATTACCTGCTTTTAGAGAAGAGGATATTAAGACTTGAATAGGTTAAGTGATTTTCATCAGGTCATAGAGCTTCTCTATGCTGGAGCCAGCACATAAACCCAGGTATTGTGCCTCAAAAACCAGCTCATTTCACCATTATTTGTCTTTTTTAAAACTCCATTATATTATTTTTTAACTGCCACGGAAATGCCACAATTAGTTAGCTCCTCCCTAATTGAGGGACCTTTCGGATTTTTACGTTATCACTCCCACGAACCACGGTGTAATAAGCACCCTTTTTCATGTTTTTTTTTTAATCAGATGTGGCTATTTCTTTATATAGGTCCTATCTTTTCTTTTTTCTCAGTAAATGATTAATTTCTACAGCCCTTCATAATAAGAGCTCTTAAAACAAAGAAACTAACAAAAATTCCTCAATTTGTTTTTCATTAGGTTTGGTATTTTAATATTAATTTGGAATATAATAAATTTATTAGCAAATAATCTAAATTTTCTTGCTCAATTATTTGTTAATTTGCTAACATTCTAGTACAATATTAAGTAATAATTATTCTTTTGAATTCCTCCTTTAAGGATTGTGTTTGAGCCAGATCAGAAGTATAAGAAATATTCTTTTTTTATTTTTTCTATTCTTATGTTAATCACCATACATTACATCATTAGCTTTTGATGTAGTGTTCCATGATTCATTGTTTGTGCATAACACCCAGGGCTCCACGCAGAATGTGCCCTCTTTAATACCCATCACCAGGCTAACACATCCCCCCACTCCCCTCCCCTCTAGAACCCTCAGTTTGTTTCTCAGAGTCCATTGTCTCTCATGCTTTGTCTCCCCCTCCAACTTACTCCCCTTCATTCTTCCCCTCCTGCTATCTTTTTCTTCTTTTTTTTTTCTTAACATATATTGCATTATTTGTTTCAGAGGTACAGATCTGTGATTCAACAGTCTTGCACAATTCACAGCACTCACCATAGCACATACCCTCCCCAATGTCTATCACCCAGCCACCCCATCCCTCCCACACCCCACCACTCCAGCAACACTCAGTTAGTTTCCTGAGATTAAGAATTCCTCATATCAGTGAGGTCATATGATATGTGTCTTTCTCTGATTGACTTATTTCATTCAGCATAACACCCTCCAGTTCCATCCACGTCATTGCAAATGGCAAGATCTCATTCCTTTTGATGGCTGCATAATATTCCATTGTGTATATATACCACTTCTTCTTTATCCATTCATCTGTGGATGGACATCTTGACTCTTGCCACAGTTTGGCTTTTGTGGACATTGCTGCTATAAACATCAGGGTGCATGTACCCCTTCGGATCCCTACAATTGTATCTTTGTGGTAAATACCCAGTAGTGCAATTGCTGGATCGTATGGTAGTACTATTTTCAACTGTTTGAGGAGTTTTCCAGAGTGGCTGCAATAGCTTGCATTCCCACCAAAAGTGTAGGAGGGTTCCCCTTTCTCCGCATCCCCGCCAACATCTGTCGTTTCCTGACTTGTTAATTTTAGACATTCTGACTGGTGGGAGGTGGTATCTCATTGAGGTTTTGATTTGGATTTCCCTGATGCCGAGCGATGTGGAGCACTTTTTCATGTGTCTGTTGGCCATTTGGATGTCTTCTTTGGAAAAATGTCTGTTCATGTATTCTGCCCATTTCTTGATTGGATTATTTGTTCTTTGGGTGTTGAGGTTAATAAGTTCCTTATAGATTTTGGATACTAGCCCTTTATCTGATATGTCATTTGCAAATATCTTCTCCCATTCTGTCGCTTGTCTTTTGGTTTTGTGGACTGTTTCTTTTGCTGTGCAAAAGCTTTTTATCTTGATAAAATCCCAATACTTCATTTTGCCCTTGCTTCCCTTGCCTTTGGCGATGTTTCTAGGAAGAGGTTGCTGTGGCTGAGGTCAAAGAGGTTGCTGCCTGTGTTCTCCCTTAGGATTTTGATGGACTCCTGTCTCACGTTTAGGTCTTTCAACCATTTGGAGTCTATTTTTGGGTGTGGTGTAAGGAAATGGTCCAGTTTCATTCTTCTGCATGTGGCTGTCCAATTTTCCCAACACCATTTGTTGAAGAGACTGTCTTTTTTCCACTGGACATTCTTTCCTGCTTTGTCAAAGATTAGTTGACCATAAAGTTGAGGGTCCATTTCTGGGCTCTCGATTCTGTTCCATTGATCTATATGTCTGTTTTTCTGCCAGTACCATACTGTGTTGATGATGACAGCTTTGTAATAGAGCTGGAAGTCCGTAATTGTGATGCCACCGGCTTTGTTTTTCTTTTTCAATATTCCTCTGGCTTTTCGGGGTCATTCTGGTTCCATACAAATTTTAGCATTATTTGGTCCATTTCTTTGAAAAAAGTGGATGGTATTTTGATGGGGATTGCATTGAATGTGTAGATTGCTCTAGGTAGGATTGACCTCTTCACAATGTTTGTTCTTCCA
>NW_027402845.1:0-3169 GCF_003265705.2 Callorhinus ursinus
ACCAACAGCCCTCAATGATAGGAGCAACATAACAAAAATCACAGATTAATCTCTTTAGTATATTAGGAAAAAGCTCAAAGACAATAGCAATAAAATACATCCAGCAATTGATCAAGCAAACCCAAATGCCATGACCAGGTAGCATTCAACCCTTGAAAGCAACCAGGATTTCATATTGGTAATTTATCTATTGTAGTAGTGCAAATGAGTAGAAAAACATCATCCAAATATAAGAGGGTCTTTTTAAATGCTAGAGATACTGCATGAGAACAGTTCTGAGGACACTGTAAACAGGATATTTCTTAACTATGATAAAATGGCTCCCTTGATCATCAACTAACATCAACCCTGATATGAAAATATTTGAGGAATCCCCACAAAGATCACAGAGAAGACAAGTATGCCTGCCACTGCCACTATGCAGCACTGCTCTGAAATTTCAAACCAATACAACCAGAGAAAATGCAATGATATTTGAATTTAAAGAAAAAAAAGAAAACAAAAAAATCAGTAGAAAAGAAAAAAGAAAAAAGAGAAAACAATGATAGGTTTATGTCTTAAGTAAATTGATCACATTTTTCAGATGATATAATCTGTTACATAAAATCAGTTGGAAAGCTGTTACAGCTAAGAAGTCACTCTGACCAGGCTAGATTTAAAAACAAACGTATCCTTTTCTTCTCTAGTTCCAGCAATAAGCCCATACACAACGGGAAAAATAGCCTGCGTCTGCCTTCGCCTCAGGTCATGATCCCGGGGTCCTGGGATCGAGTCCCGCATCGGGCTCCCTGCTCGGCGGGGAGCCTGCTTCTCCCTCTCCCACTCCCGCTGCTTGTGTTCCTGCTGTCTCTGTCTCTGTCTCTGTCAAATAAATAAATAAAATCTTTTTAAAAAAAGTATGCAAATGTAACATGCACAGACCAGGGGCTGGCTTATTGGAGGTGCTTGGAAAATGATACAAATAGTAAACAATATTTTTTGGGGGGTGCTTTTTAGGACATATTAAAGCTTATATATTTTATATGAAGTACAATGGAAGCCATTGAAGAGTTTTAGGTAATACAAGAGTAACTAATATTTATTAACACTTACAAGGTGCTGGAACCATGATAACATTTTGTGAATGGTCTCATTTCATCTCTTTATTTTAAAGATTTTATTTATTTATTTATTTATTTATTTATTTATTTATTTGAGAGAGCGAGAAACAGCATGAGAGGGGAGAGGGTCAGAGGAAGAAGCAGGCTCCCCGCTGAGCCGGGAGCCCGATATGGGACTCGATCGCAGGACTCCGGGATCACGACCTGAGCCGAAAGCAGTCTCTTAACCAACTGAGCCACCCAGGTGCCCCATCATTTCATCTCTTTAGAAACAGGTGGAATGAGAGGGTTGCCATCATTCATGCACATGGCAGAGACAACTGAGTGGGTGTGAATGCTTGTTGGGTGTGTGAGTCCGTGAGGAGTGTGGTCCCTCTGTTGTGCAAGTGCCAGTAGGGTGAACAGGGGGGAGACTGGGTGCTGGGTGAGATGTTAGGGGAAACCCCAGGCCACCCGGGGGTGGGGCAGGAACTAGGAGAAGGACAATTCCCGTGAGGATGGGGAGGACTGTGGAAATGTTGGAACAAGCACAAGATGAAGTACATGCTAATAGAGAAGAGGCTGCAGTCAACCCTGAGGCGTCCTGCTTGGTTAGCCAGTTGGGCACTTCAACGTTATTGAATCATTTCGAATGTATAGACTTTCCCAGTCTCCTTACCCAGGGCTGTGCAACTAGGGAAACTGCTTCTCCTCCCTCTTATTTCATTTCCCAAGAATGTGCTGTGCTGTTCTTCCTACTTGACCTCAGATGGAGTCATCTACAGAATGTGTTTTGTTAATCCAGTCTTCCCAGGTAGGTGAAGGGTGGAGGCAACAGCTGTGCCCTCCACATCAGGGAGTTGGCATCAGGCGTGGATCCCTGGACCAGGGTAGGGTGATGGTTCTGGGAGGCATGAGAGGGTTTCTTTCTTTCCTCAGATTTATGGACTGAGGGTGATGGGCAAAGTTTGTTGAACTCCATGCTGAATTCTCATAGTTTCCTCTTAAATAAAATTTTCTGTTGTTGTAATGTTAGGGCAGTATAAGTGCTAGGAATCTGGGGATTGTAATCAAAATGGAAAATTTTCAGTCAATTGTGTCTCTTGGGGGTGTCTTTGATGTCAGAAGAATGTGTCCCCTCCCACTGGGACCATTAAAAATCTTTTTAATTATGGAAAACCCAAACATATACAGAAGGAGAGAGATTTTTTTTAAAAGATTTTATTTATCTGTCAGACTGAGAGAGAACACAAGCAGGGGGGAGCAGCAGGCAGAGGGAGAAGCAGGCTCCCCGCCGAGCAAGGAGCCTGATGTGGGTCTTGATCCCAGGGTCCTGGGATCATGAACTGAGCTGAAAGCAGATGTCCAACTGACTGAGCCACCCAGGCATCTTGAGAGAGAAGATTCTAATCAACTCTCATCCATGTACTCATTACTGAGCTTCAACAATTATTAGCCCATGGCCCGTCTTATTTCATCAGTAACCAGGCCACTCTATTTCTAGTCACCACAAGAGGATTATTTTTAATCAATTCCCAGATAAAATATAATTTATCCATAAATAATCAGGCAACTTTAGCATGTATCTCTTAAGGAGGATGATTAAAAAACCAAACAAATAGGTGTGCCTAGCTTGCTTAGTCGGAAGAGCATGCGACTCTTGATCTTGAGGTTGTGAGGTCGAGCCCCACATTGGGCGCAGACATTACTTAAAAATAAAATCTTGACAACAAACAAATAACCCCTTACTATCCAGATCTACATAGTTTTTGAATTTTGAGTGGCAAGAAAAATTTGATTTCAGATAGCAAGTTGTCCATGTAGTTATTTTGATTAATATTCTTACAATCTTATTCAGTTGTCACAAAAAAAAAAATGTGTGGAGACTAGCACAGAAGAAATTTGGTTACATTTAGAATAACTAACTGGAATTTAAATAAAAAATTAAAAAATATACTCGTTAAATAGATTTAACAAAAGATTATTTTCCATGTCTCATGTTTCTAATTTTGTTTGTGAATTTTAAAATTCCCAAATACAAGTTATCTGGAGTTTCAGATTTTTAAACAACCACTCTAGATTTCTGTATT
>NW_027402846.1:0-3169 GCF_003265705.2 Callorhinus ursinus
GAACACTTAATCTTAATGGTATTTGTTGCAGATGCGCATTAATTCTATAGGGTTCCAATCAGAGAAAATGCCATCTTCTTGGACCATGGTATCAACCACTTCACGTCTCTCTGTTTCCGAGATGAAGGCTTCCGTCTGTGGGGGACAGTGTAGGGACAGTGTGGGGACACTGCTGTGTTGCTGCGGCCCCAGACCTTCTCTGGCTCTGGTCGCTGCTCGGGGTCCTGAGTTCTGTCCTGCCGTTACCTGCTGGCCTCCAAAGACGTCACGTCACTCTTTCCTTGCCAGTGGCATTCATCATAGGGGCCTTGGCAATGCCTCGGCACGCCAATGGCTGGCCCCAGAGCACTGTGGTGCTCTTTGCAATGGGCCACAACTGACCCGTTCCTCCTGAGGGCCCTTGCAACCATGAACCATGAACCGTGAACCGTGAACCGTGAAAGGGTCCAATTGCTTTGTGCCCTTCTCATTATTTGTTGCTAATGAGAGGCAGAGAGAAAGAAAGAAAAAAAGAAAGAAAGAAGAAAGAAAGAAAGAAAGAAAGAAAGAAAGAAAGAAAGAAAGAAAGAAAGAAAGAAAGAAAGAAAGAAAGAAAGAAAGAAACGAAGGAAGGAAGGAAGGAAGGAAGGAAGAGAAAGGAAGAAAGAAAGAACGGAAGAAGGAAGGGAGGAATATCACAATAAACTGAACAAAATTATAAGACCTGCCAGGAGATACTCTACTAACCAATTCTCAATTCCCCCTTTTCTGGTATCTTAACCGCTTCAGGGTTTCTCTCAGTCAGGGAGCAGTTCAGTGCAAAACAAAATCACAAGAAAAGCATCAGTAACAAGGAAATACAAAACAGCAGTCAATGAACACAATTTGTATAAAGTTCTCTCTGATTAAGAAACTAGACTGTGTCTCCTTAATTTCCCACAATGCCTTGGAGTAACAGGACACCTGGAGCAGAAAATCAAGTGCTGAATCATGAACAGCAATGGATCAAGATCTTTCATCGAGGAAATCTTTAGCTAAAAGAGAGAGAGAGAGAACATCAATCAGATATTATTTCCAATTATTTTTCAAATTGGAACAGAGAAAGAAAACACACACACACATGAGCTTGACATGGTGTTAGTCAAGTTTGTTGCTGGAAGGAAAGTCCTTGCTTATATTGAAGTAAAGTTCTGAAAATAAGCAAAGAGCAGATTTATTGATTTTGGGGGAGTCTGGGTGTAAAAAAGAGAAAGAATAAAGAAGTGCTCTTTGCCCGCTCTGTCCAAATGACATCCCAAGTGGCTTCCCTAATGGTGGGGGAGGGGAGGGGGCAGGTGCCTACCCGGGCACATGGACAGAACTGCCCTAAGGCTAGGGCTAATGGTATTGGCTGAGTCTGCTGTAAGCCTCTCTTTTCTAATAGCCAACTTTCTATGTGCGAGAAGACAGACAGATATTGATTGGTCCAAATGCCCTTGAGTTGACAACATCTGAAATGAAAATCCACAAGGCTAGCACAAACTTTCTGCAAGTTCAATTTCTCGAATCTGATTATGACACTGGACTGTAAAACCATTCACACATGTAAAAGGCCTCTCTTTTTTGTACCCCCACTTGGCACCTGTAATTGGAGGGAGTTAAGTGGCTTCATCAGGCTTGTTATTCAAATGTCGGAAGGAAGGAGGCAACTGTAGGCTAATCTGGGGGTGATAAAAGAGAGAGATGTTCTCTTGCTGGTACAGGGCTAATGTCTCTTGCTGGTAACGGGCTAATAAGAAATACAGCAGACAGACGTGGAGCACTGGGTGTTATGCACAAACAATGAATCATGGAACACTACATCAAAAACTAATGATGTAATGTATGGTGATTAACATAACAATAAAAAATTTAAAAAAAATTTAAAGAAGAAATACAGCGGACAGAGGCTCTGCGTGGTCCCCCACCCGAACCAGTGATAACACACTCCTGAAATACACATTCTGGAAGAAGCTGGTGCACAAAGTTCTCTCGGAACACCTATGGAGATTCTGCTTGATTTCATAACTTGGGCATTCGGTGGGTATTAGTGCTCTCGCTTTGCTGTCTCCATTATTTTATTACAATTACTTTTCCCTCCCTTTCCCCTCCCAAATCAGATGCTGACGTTGCAATTCACAATTAAGTCTTGGGAATAGCGAGGTTTGCAGTACTCTGTCCAGCTCTTATTAAACACACCTCTGTATTTTACAAATTCCTCTTGATCGATACATCGACTGCAGTATAAACCTATAAACCTTAAATAAAGCACTATTAAACTGGAAGTACACACTGTTTTTGTCTTAGTGTGTTGTTTAGGAACATAAAGAGGCAAAACCTTTCAGAATCGGCGTCTGGATGTTTGCGCCAAAGAAACTGCAGATGGAATACACATTAAATTTATTCAGCATTGATTGGAAACGCTGATCCTTTATGGTTTCATGTTTCTTTGCTCATTAATCTTAGTTAACCCTCTCAAAACAATGCCAGCTTTGTGACTCCAAGTATAGAAAACCCACCATGCAGCGAAGGCAGCTTTTGAAGACAGGTTTGATTCTTGGTATCAGCAGATCAATCAACAACCCCTAGCTTAGAAGATGCCACTGCTTTCCTTCCCAAAATATTAAAACAAGGAAGAAACAGCCTTCTGCAAGATAGCACCGGGAGAGACAAGAGGCAGAAGCGTAAGGGTGGTTGTGGCATTGATTGGATTGGTGTTCTGGTCAAGCCCAGGGAACGGCCCAGCTTCAGGAGAGGAGAGGCGTGGTGGCAAGACCGTTTGGTACTTGTTGCCTCGACACCAGCTACCACGAGTCATGGTCAGCCGAAGCCCAACGTCACCTATGGCCAGAACCAGACAAGATCAGGCCCACCTGCAGGGACCCAGCAAGTCAGGGTCTTGTGACTTCCACAGCTCAAGAAGATGTGCTCTCCACCCAAGCAGCTGTCTGAGGTCTTGGGATCACAGAATATTTGCAAACACAAAAGAAACATTCTGGGATGCAAGAGTGTGTTCCCTGCTCCCCCAATTTGGCTGATCAATATGCAAGTGATCTATTTTTCCACTGAGCTGAGAGAAATGCCTTGCATCGCTCCTTCTTTCCCTGATTCTCCATCTCTCTGAAGAACACTTAATCTTAATGGTATTTGTTGCAGATGCGCATTAATTCTA
>NW_027402847.1:0-3169 GCF_003265705.2 Callorhinus ursinus
TGCAAATAAAGCTATGAACTCCATCTACAAGTTTCTACATGAACGTATGTTTGGGATTATTACCCAAAAGTGTTTTTGCTAAATCTTTGATAATTCCATTATGGATTTTAAGAAAAACTTTCCAATTATTTTCCTGAGTAACTCCACCATTTTAAATTCCCACCAGCAATGTATGAAGAATATCATTTCTCCAAATCCTTACCAGTGTTTGGTATAATCACTGTGTTTTTTTTTTTTTAATTTCTGCTGTGTTGATGGCATGTAGTAATGTTTCAGCATGCTTTTAAATTCCATTTCCCTGATGAAAAAGAGTTTGAACATTTTTTCATGTGCTGATTTGATATCTTTGTATCCTATTCAGTAAAATGTGTATTCTTATCTTTTGCTCAATATTTAATTGGATTTTTTTAAATGTTGAGCTTTACAGATTCTGTAAATAGTTTAAAATAAAGCTTTTGCTGGAAATATAATTTGCAAATATGTGTCCCAGTCTCTAATTTGTCTTCTTATTTTCTTGACAGAGCCTTTTGCATAACAAAGTGGTTAATTTTGATGAAGTCCACCAAATTATTTTGGTGTCAAGTCAAGATCTTTACTTAACTCTAAATCCCCAAGTGTTTTTCCCTATTATATTTTTTAAAGTTTTAGTTTTTTGCTTTATATTTCTATTGACAATTCATTTTGATTCATTTCTGCATAAGTTATGTGACTCAGGTAGAGGTTCAGATTTTGTGCTTCTGTTGTCTTGTGCTTTTTTTCTGCGCTTGTTGTAAATATCATGCTGCATTGTTATACTTCTCTAAGCAGCGAATTAAAGGGACTTAAATAATAAGTAAATATTATATATTTGCTCACTTATTTTCCATTTCTTATGCTCTTCATTTTTTATGTAAATCCATCTTCTCATCTGTTATTATTTCCCTCATCTCCAAAGAACTTCCTTCAATATTTCTTGTACCAGGTCTGCTCATGATGACTTCTTTCAGCTTTTTTTTTTTTTTTACACATAACATGTCTTTATTTCAGCCTCACTTTGAAATATATTTTTGTTCTGAACAGTATCCTAAGTTGTCAGGCTTCTGTTTTTCCCTCAGTGGAGATGCTGCTCCACCATCTTCTCATTTAGTATCTTTCTGATGAGAAGACTGCTGTTTTACTACCTTTGTTTCTGTTTATGAAATATTTCTTTCTTCTCTGGTTGCTTTTTTTTTATTAATATCTTGTGCCTTTTTCTCAACTTAATATCTTTTTAAACATTCTGCCACAATTTTACATTTATCAGCAGTTTGCTCTTGTTTGTTGATAGATAATAATCCCATCCCTGAATCTAATGCTCTTTGTTTACCTACTACTTTGACGATGAACATGTGGTCTATTTTCAGGCTGGAACCTGGCTGCTTTTAAGATTTCCTCTCCATTGCTGGTTTTGAGGAAATTAGTTATGGCGTACCTTTGTGAAGTTTTCATGTTTCTTGTGCTTGAGGGTTGTTGAGATTCTTAATGTCTATGAGTTTATAGTTTTCATCCAATTTAGAAATTATTTGGCTATCATTGCTTCAAATATTTTTCTCTTCCCACCTCTTCTCATTCTAGGGCTCTTAAAGCTGTTATGTAACTAAATACTCCATTTTATTTTTTGAATCTTTTTATTCCCTGTGTTTCATTTTGCATAGCTTCTACACTATGTCTTCTAGGTGACTGATTTTTTCTTCTGTGACATCTAATCTGCCACCGACATGTTCATGAAATCCATAGTCTAGTGAAGGAAACCCAGTTCTTTGCCCATTGTTGGTGGGAGCTTCCTTTCTTTCTTTCCCTGTAATCTTCTGAATATACCTTTAACTTTGAAAGTGTATCTTCCCCCTTAATAAGCCAGCCTACTGGTTACTCTAAGAATGAGACAGGGTTTCTTTGTAATACTGTAATAATGAGCGTGGTATAAAGTATCATTGTTTCTAGATTGAAGTGCCTTCCTCCCCTTCATTGTCTGCGGTGCAGAGGAATTAGACTGTTTCTTTTCACGGCCAAGGCACTAATTTGCAAGAAGGTAGGAATGAAGCCAGTTTCATGAATCCACATAGTCAGAACAAAGAAATGGTTCTTGCTGGCCTCAGTAATAAGGGGCACAGTTGTCAAGCCATTTTTCTTCCTTGTTTTGCTCCCCTCAAGGATCAGAGAGTCCAAGAAACCTAGTGTGGCTCATGGGTTCAACCCTGAAGTCGGGGTACCTGGCACACACATCAACAGTTCTATCAAGACTGCCCACAGCAGGGTGCAGGGCTCTTTGCTGGGAGACAGAAGCCCTCTTGCCCAAGAGGGAGGAGTGGAAGTCAGCAGGCAGAAGTCTATATAGAGCCCACTGCATTTACACACTGTGACCAGAGAATGTTACCGTTTGAAGACAACTTCTGTCCCTTCCCTACATGGCGCTGGACAAAATACAGATAAAGTACATAATCCAGTTTAATCATCTCAAAGTAACTGATTTTTGCATCTCATCTTCAGTAACTATGCTTGCAAAAAAGTTGTTTAGAAGTAAAACAGATACTAATATTAATAATGTTTCTATTTTTTGTGGCTCTACCTGGTCAATTTCTTCATATAAATAAAAGCACCCTGAAGCCTTTATTAATTAAAAATGTGAGATGTAAGGCACACAATATTACCTGTGCTTAGAAAAGATAGGCTTGAATATCAAAAGTATGTGTAGTGAGGTGTCACTTGGAATTATAAGATGTATGCTGTATTTACTGGTAAATATTAAACCCTTTTTTCTATTATGCTGCTCTGCTTTGAAGTGCCTGAGACCTTTAACTTGTGAATGTTTTATATGGTACATAATTTGAACTATAATGGGACAGTTATTTTTATGGAATTCACAAATATTTTTCCTTAAAATTATCTTTGTGACATTCTAACATCACCACATGTGAAGATCACTAAAGCAATTTCCACCCCCCAAAATGCATTTTAATATTAATAAAGATTCCCAAGTAGTATACAATACACCATGTTAGTCTCTTGGCTCCTATAATAACATTTGGCCTTTGTTTTATTTAGTTTCAGATTTCAATTACTCTGACATTACTGAACAGAAACCATAAATAATGGTAAAATCTCCGTCATGGAAGCCCAACATTTTAAGCCTAAGGCATTTTAACTGGGATTC
>NW_027402848.1:0-3168 GCF_003265705.2 Callorhinus ursinus
GAAGCATAAGGAAGATGGCATGCGTTTGTTTCACTCTAAGAACAAGTCTCTCGAGGGTTGCCGTCCTTCGACCACCATCTCTTCTCGTAAGGATGCGAAGCCGCTCGTTAAACCTCGTGTGGACGAAAAGAGATGGAACGCGCGAGGCCGCACAGTGAGGAACACGTTGTGCGGAGGGTTTCTCTCCATTCAGTCCTGTGTCATGGAGGTGGATGGGTCTTGCAATGTACGTGGGCTCGCCTCAGTAGTAGTAGTAGCAGCCTGACACCGAATTCTGACAAACAAGGCCACGTCAAACAGGCTTTCGTGCTAACATCTTGGTGCTCGAAGAAAGAAGCCTTTGGAGATATGTGCGTTGCTCCAGAAGGTAGGCGTCTTACACTCACCTCTCACGAAACCGACCTGTAGGGAGCTAGCCTTTCCACTGCCGCCTCCGTGGAAGAAGGTGGAAGAACTTTCCGACGTTCGAAGTGAAGGCACACATGCTGGGCCTCAACGGGATACCACGGTTTGAGAGAGGAGTTGTGTCTCCAGCTTCTCTCAACCCAGATCTTGCTTCAGGAAGAGAGAAGCGTTTTCAGGACTTCGCGTGAAAGCGTAAGGACAATGCCATACGCTGAACGGTGAGGCAAAATGTGGGTCGAATGCGACCACCAACTAACAAGTTGTCCCCTAGAGAGGTGTGTGTCTGGAAGTGGGAGGAAGCGTAAGGGACGTGCTGTACACTTAAGTCTAAGAAACAATGCTGTGGAGGAGCGGTCCTTCGACTGCCCGTCTCCTTTCCTAAGGATCGAAGCGGCTTGACGCCGAGTGTGAACGGAAGCAGAGGAAAAGCCTGCTCTACCTTACTCGTGGAACAACTTTGTATGGAGGGCTTCTCTCAATGAACACCACGGGTCACGACGCTAGAAGGGTTTTCAAACGTATCTGAGTTGGCCAAAGGAAAGCCACAGACTACACCGTGCGAAACAAGTCTGTGTCAGACCGCGACTTCGGGCTTCCATCTGGCTTCACGGGGAAAACCTAGTCACAACATGTACGTGCGGAACCCTAAGCAGGCGGCGTGCGCTCCGGTCTGAAGAAACACCGCTGCAGAGAAACCGTGTTTCTACCCAACATCTTCCCTGAAAATGGGAGTCTATTCCAAGGTAAGTGTGACAGCGCAAGGCATGTGCCCCATGCCTGCGCCACGGAAAGAGTGAGTGTAGATTGTCTCTCACGGTTCAAATCTTGTTCCGTGAGAAATGTTTTCAAGAGAATGAGAGAGAGCAGAGGGAAAGGGTCATGCCTTTAAGTCTGAGAAGGAAACCCTGGAAAGCCGTACGCCCACGTACGAGCGGCATTCTGGCGCGAACGTGGGAAGGCATAAAGAATGTGCCCTGTGACGGTGCTTGACAAACCCCTTGTGAAGAAGTCTGCCCTCAGCTATCATATTGTTTCAGGAAGATAAAAGTGTTTTCCGTCGCGGGTGTGAAGGCCCGAGGGACGTGCCCTAGAGTGAGCTGTCCGTTTCGAATGTGCCTCCTGTCGTTCCAAGAAGAAGGATGAGTATGGAAATGTATGATGTGAGGAAGCATAGGGAAGATTGCCTACGGGTGTTTAACTGTAAGGACAAATCTAGAGGGTTGCCGTCCGTCGACGACCAGCTCTTGCCCTACGGATGGAAGCACCGTGTTCAAGCTTAGGGCGAGAGAAAAGAGACGGAAAGCGCGATACACCACAGGGAGGAACACGTTGTGTGGAGGGTTTCTCTCCACCGAAGTCTTGGGTCATGAAGTTGGAAGGGCCTTCAAATGTACGTGAGCTAGCCTCAGCAGAGCCTTCCGCTGAACTCAGAGAAACGAGGCCACGTCAAACATGATTTCGTGCTAACACCTTGGTTCGCGAAGCGTGAAGCCTTTTGAGATATATGGGTGAGGGTCTTGCACTCACCTCTCAAGAAACAAAAGGGTAGAGAAATAGTCTTCCCCCTACCATCTACAGGGAAGGAGACGGAGGAAATGTCCAACGTGAAAAGTGAAGGCGCAAGTTACTGCGCCCTATAGCCCTGCTTGGGAAAGAACTTGTGTCGAAAGCTTCTCCCAACTCAGATCTTGTTTCGGGAAGATAGAAGCGCTGTCGGTGCTTTGTGTGAAAACACAAGGAAAATGCCACCCACGCTGAATTGTGAAGAGAAATGTGGGTCGAACGTGACCACCGACACACTCGTTGTCCCCTAGAGAGGTGTGTGTCTGGAAGTGGGAGGAAGCGTAAGGGACGTGCTATACACTTAAGTCGAAGACACAACGCGGTGGAGGTGCGGTCCTTCGACTGCCCTTCTGCTTTGCTAAGGGACGAAGCGGCTTGCAGCCAAGGGTGAAAGGAAACGGAGGGCAAGGAAGGGTGATATACCTCACTCGCGGAACAAGTTCTGATGGAGGGCTTTTCTCAACGAACACCATGTGTCACGAAGATAGAAGGGTTTGCACAAGTATGTGACTTCGCCAAAGGAAAGGCATGCACGAATCTCTGCGAACCACGTCTGTGTCGAACGCGACTTCGAGCTTACATCTGGGTTCCCGAGGAATCCATAGCCACAAGATGTAGGCGTTGAATCCTGAACCAAGGGACTAGTCTTCAGTCTGCAGAAACACCACTGCAGAGAAACCGTGTGTCTACTAACACCTTCCCTGAAACTGGTAGGCTTTTCCAATGGAAGTGTGACATCGCAAGGCATGTGCCCCGTGCCTGTGCCACGGAAGTAACGAGTGTAGAATGTCTGTCGCGATTCGAATCCTGTTCCGTGAGAAGCGTTTCCAAGAGCATGAGAGAGAGAGCAGATGGAAAAGGTCATGGTTTTAAGTGCGAGAAGGAAATCCGTCAGGGAAGCCATACACGTAAGTCGGGGAAGCACTTTAGCAGGAAATGGTGAAGGCACCTAGAATGTGCCCTGTGACGGTGCTTGAGAAACCACTTGTGAAGAAGGCTTCCCTCAACTGTCGTATCGTTTCCGTAAGAGGAAAGTGTTTTTGCGTAGTGGGTGTGAAGGCGTAAGGGACGTAGACTAGACTTCGCTCTCCGTTTCGAAGGTGCCTGCCGTCGTTGCACGAAGAAGGATGTGGCTGGAAATGGATGACGTGCGGAAGCATAAGGAAGATGGCATGCGTTTGTTTCACTCTAAGAACAAGT
>NW_027402849.1:0-3166 GCF_003265705.2 Callorhinus ursinus
GGATGACCACTCTCGCCATTATTGTTCAACAGAGTACTAGAAGTCCTAGCAACAGCAATCAGACAACAAAAAGAAATAAAAGGTATTCAAATTGGCAAAGAAGAAGTCAAACACTCTCTCTTTGCAGATGATATGATACTTAATGTGGAAAACCCCAAAGACTCCAACCCCCAAATTACTAGAACTCATACAGCAATTCAGTAATATGGCAGGATACAAAATCAATGCACGGAAATCAGTGGCTTTCTTATACACTAAGAAGGCAACTGTAGAAAGAGAAATTAGAGAATCGATTCCATTTACAGTAGCATCAAAAACCATAAGATACCTCAGAAAAAACCTAACCAAAGAGGTAAAAGATCTATACTCTAGGAACTACAGAATGCTCATGAAAGAAATTGAAGAAGACACAAAAAGATGGAACAATATTCCATGCTCATGGATAAGAATAAACATTGTTAAAATGTCTATGCTGCCCAGAGCAATCTATACCTTCAATGCCATCCCGATCAAAATTCCACTGACATTTTTCAAAGTGCTGGAATAAACAATCCTAAAATTTGTATGGAATCAGAAAAGACCCTGAATCACCAAGGAAATGTTGAAAAAGAAAAACAAAGCTGGGGGCATCACGTTGCCCGATTTCAAGCTATATTACAAAGCTGAGATCACCAAGACAGATGATACTGGCACAAAAACAGACACATAGACCAATGGAACAGAATAGAAAACACAAATATGGACCTCAACTCTATGGTCAAATACTCTTTGACAAAGCAGGAAAAAATATGCAATGGAAAAAAGACAGTCTCTTCAATAAATGGGTGTTGGGAAATTGGACAGCCACATGCAGAAGAATGAAACTCGACCATTCTCTAACACCATCCACAAAGATAAACTCAAAATGGATGAAAGACCTCAATGTGAGACAGGAATCCATCAAAATCCTAGAGGAGAACATAGGCAGTAACCTCTTTGACATCGGCCACAGCAACTTCTTTCAAAATACATCTCCAAAGGCTAGTGAAACAAAAGCGAAAATGAACTTTTGGAACTTCATCAAGATAAAAAGCTTCTGCACAGCAATGGAAACAGTCAACAAAACAAAGAGGCAACCCACAGAATGGGAGAAGATATTTGCAAATGACACTACAGATAAAGGGCTGGTATCCAAGATCTATAAAGAACTTCTCAAACTCAACACCCAAAAAACAAATAATCAAGTCAAAAAATGGGCAAAAGACATGAACAGACACTTCTCCAAAGAAGACATACAAATGGCTAACAGACACATGAAAACAATGTTCATCATCATTAGCCATCAGGGAAATTCAAATCAAAACCACATCAGATACTACATTACACCAGTTAGAATGGCAAAAATTGACATGGGAAGAAACAACAAATTTTGGAGAGGTTTTGGAGAAAGGGGAACCCTCTTACACTGTTGGTGGGAATGCAAGTTGGTACCGCCACTTTGGAAAACAGTGTGGAGGTTCCTCAAAAAATTACAAATAGAGCTACCCTCAACTTCTTCGACCTCAGGCACAGCAACTTCTTCCTAGAAACATCGCCAAAGGCAAGGGAGGCAAGGGCAAAATGAACTATTGGGACTTCATCAAGATAAAAAGCTTTTGAATAACAAAGGAAACAGTCAACAAAACCAAAGACAGTCGACAGAAGGAGAGAAAATATTTGCAAATGACATATCAGATAAAGGGCTAGTATCCAAAATCTATAAAGAACTTATCAAACTCAATACCCAAAGAACAAATAATCCAATTAAGAAGACGCGAACAGACATTTTTCCAAAGAACATTCAAATGGCCAACAGACTTATGAAAAAGTGTTCAACAGCCCTCAGCATCAGGGAAATCCAAATCAAAACCTCAATGAGATACCACCTCACACCCGTCAGAATGGCTAAAATTAACAAGTCAGGAAATGACAGATGTTGGCAAGGATGCAGAGAAAGGGGAACCCTCCTACACTGTTGGTGGGAATGCAAGCTTGTGCAGCCACTCTGGAAACCAGTATGGAGGTTCCTCAAAAGTTGAAAATAGAGCTACCCTACTACTAGGGTAGTATTACTAGTAGCAATTGCACTACTGGGTATTTACCCCAAAGATACAAATGTAGGGATCCAAAGGGTTATGTGCACCCCAATGTTTATAGCAGCAACATGCACAATAGCCAAACTATGGAAAGAGCCCCTATGTCCATCATCAGATGAGTGGATAAAGAAGTGGTATATATATACAATGGAATATTATACAGCCATCAAAACCCCCCAAAATCTTGCCATTTGCAATGATGTGGATGGAACTGAAGCGTATTATGCTAGCGAAATAAGTCAATCAGAGAAAGACATGTATCATATGATCTCACTGATGAGGAATTCTTAATGTCAGGTCACAAACTGAGGGTTGCTGGAGTGGTGGGGGGTGGGAGGGATGGGGTGGCTGGGTGATAGACATTGGGGAGGGTATGTGCTATGGTGAGAGCTGCGAATTGTGTAAGACTCATGAATCACAGACCTGTACCTCTGAAACAAATAATACATTATATGTTTAAAAAAAAAAAAAAAGATAGCACAAAGGGAAAAATGAAGGGGGTGGGAATTGGAGTGGGAGACAAACCATGAGACAATGGACTCTGAGAAACAAACTGAGGGTTTTAGAGAGGAGGGGTGTGGGGAGATGGGTTAGCCCGGTGATGGGTATTAAGGAGGGCACGTATACACAGGGAATGAATCATGGAACACTACATCAAAAATGAGTGATGTAATGTATGGTGACTACCATAATAAAATAAAATTTAAAAAAATAGCTACCCTATGACCAAGCAATTGCACTCCTGGGTATTTATCCCAAAAACAGATGTACTGAAAAGAAGGGCCATATGCACCCCAATGTTCATAGCAGCAATGTCCGCAACAGCCAAACTATGGAAAGAGCTGAGATGTGTTTCCACAGATGAATGGATAAAGAAGATGTGGTCCATATATACAATGGAATATTACTCAGCCATCAGAAAGGATGAATACCCAACTTTTGCCTCAACATGGATGGGACTGGAGGAGATTATGCTAAGTGAAATAAGTCAAGCAGAGAAAATCAATTATCATATGGTTTCACACATATGTGGAACTTAAGGAATAGCTACA
>NW_027402850.1:0-1361 GCF_003265705.2 Callorhinus ursinus
CTTTAAAATTTTGGGATACACTTTCTTCTAATAGACCAAAATATACCCTAAATGTCTAGTGTATGACTTTGATCTAGTCTCCTGCCTGATCATATTCCCTCTCTTTTACTTTTTTTTAAATCCTCTTCTTTCTTTTTTCAACTAACTTCTTATCTTATCAATTCCTTTTATAAAATCTTTTATAATTTTCATCTTTACAGTCATATTCCATCCCTTCATTATATTAACCCTTATTTTTATACATATATAAGTTTTCCTTTCTTTAAAATTTTGGGAGACACTTTCTTTCTAACAGAACAAAATAGGCCCAAAATCTAGTGTGTGGCACTGATCTATGCACCAGCCTGATCATATTTGAACATATTCTGTTTTTTGTTTTTTGTTTTGTTTTTGTTTTTATCTTTTTCTTTTTTTTTTTTTTCTTTCTTCTTTCTTTCCCTTTCTTTTCCCCCGGTTTCAGATCTCTTCTGATTTGATTAGTGTATATTTTCTGGGGACGTTCTTACCCTGTTAGCATTTTGTTCTCTCATTCATCTATTCTCCTCTGGACAAAACGACAAGATGGAAAAAAATCACCTCAGAGAAAAGAACAAGAGGCAGTATCGACTGCCAGGGACCTAATCAATACAGACATTAAAAAGATGCCAGAGCTAGAATTCAAAATGATGATTTTAAAGATACTAGCTGGGCTTGAAAAAAGCATGGAAGATATTAGAGAAACCCTTTCTGGAGAAATAAAAGAACTAAAATCTAACCAAGTCGAAATCAAAAAGGCTATTAGTGAGGTGCAATAAAAAATGGAGGCTCTAACAGCTAGGATAAATGAGGCAGAAGAGAGAATTAGTGATAAAGAAGAACAAATGATGGAAAACAAAGAAGCTAAGAAAAAGAGAGATAAACAACTACTGGATCACAAGGGCAGAATTCGAGAGATAAGTGATACTATAAGATGAAACAACATTAGAATAATTGGGATCCCAGAAGAACAAGAGAGAGAGAGGGGCAGAAGGTATATTGGAGCAAATTATAGCAGAGACCTTCCCTAATTTGGGAAGGAAACAGGCATCAAAATCCAGGAGGCACAGAGAACCCCTCTCAAAATCAGTAAAAATAGGTCAACGGCCCGAAATCTAATACTAAAACTTACAAGTCTCAGAGACAAAGACAAAATCCTGAAAGCAGCTCAGGAGAAGAGATATGTAACCTACAATGGTAGAAACATTAGATTGGCAACAGACCTATCCACAGAGACCTCGCAGGCCAGAAAGGACTGGCATGATATATTCAGAGCACTAAATGAGAAAAAAATGCAGTCAAGAATACTATATCCAGCTAGGCTGTCATTGAAAATAGAAGGAGAG
>NW_027402850.1:1461-3165 GCF_003265705.2 Callorhinus ursinus
TTAGATTGGCAACAGACCTATCCACAGAAACCTGGCAGGCCAGAAAGGACTGGCATGATATATTCAGAGCACTAAATGAGAAAAATATGCAGCCACAAATACTATATCCAGCTAGGCTGTCACTGAAAATAGAAGGAGAGATAAAAAGCTTCCAGAGCAAACAAAAACTAAAGGAGTTTGCAAACATGAAACCAGCCCTACAAGAAATACTGAAAGGGGTCCTCTAAGCAAAGAGAGAGCCTAAAAGTAACATAGACCAGAAAGGAACACGGACAATATACAGTAACAGTCACCTTATAGGCAATACAATGGCACTAAATTCATATCTTTCAATAGTTACCCTGAATGTAAATGGGCTAAATGCCCAAATCAAAAGACACAGGGTATCAGATTGGATAGAAAAAACAAGACCCATCGATATGCTGTCTGCAAGAGACTCATTTTAGACCCAAAGACACCTCCAGATTGAAAGTGGGGGGGGGGCGCCTGGGTGGCTCAGTTGGTTAAGCAACTGCCTTTGGCTCAGGTCAGGATCCTGGAGTCCCAGGATCGAGTCCCGCATCAGGCTCCCTGCTCGGCAGGGAGTCTGCTTCTCCCTTTGACCCTCTTCCCTCTCGTGCTCTCTCTCTCTCATTCTCTCTCTCTCAAATAAATAAATAATATCTTAAAAAAAAAAAGGGGGAGGAGGGGGTGGAAAACCATTTACCATGCTAATGGACACCAAAAAGAAGCTGGGGTAGCAATCCTTATAGCAGACAAATTAGATTTTAAACCAAAGACTGTAATAAGAGATGAGGAAGGACACTATATCCTACTTAAAGGGTTTATCCAACAAGAAGATCTAACAACTGTAGATATCTATGCCCCTTACATGGGAGCAGCCAATTACATAAACCAATTAATAACAAAAGCAAAGAAACACATTGACAACAATACAATAACAGTAGGGGACGTTAACACCCCCCTCACTGAAATGGGCAGATCATCTAAGCAAAAGATCAATGAGGAAATAAAAACTTTAAATGACACACTGGACCAAATGGACTTCACAGATATATTCAGAACATTCCATCCCAAAGCAACAGAATACACATTCTTCTCTAGTGCGCATGGAACATTCTCCAGAATAGGTCACAACCTATGTCACAAATCAGGTCTCAACCGGTACTAAAAGATTGGGATCATTCCCTGCATATTTTCGGACCACAATCCTTTGAAACTAGAACTCAATCACAAGAGGAAAGTCGGAAAGAACTCAAATACAGGGAGGCTAAAGAGCATCCTACTAAAGAATGAATGGGTCAACCAGGAAATTAAAGAAGAATTAAAAAAATTCATGGAAACCAATGAAAATGAAAACACAACTGTTCAAAATCTTTGGGATGCAGCAAAGGCAGTCCTAAGAGGAAAGTATATAGCAATACAAGCCTTTCTCAAGAAACAAGAAAGGTCTCAAATACACAACCTAACCTTATACCTAAAGGAGCTGAAGAACAGCAAATAAAGCCTAAGCCCAGCAGGAGAAGAGAAATAATGAAGATCAGAGCGGAAATCAATGAACTAGAAACCAAAA
This sequence comes from Callorhinus ursinus, assembly GCF_003265705.2. Lineage (NCBI taxonomy): Eukaryota > Metazoa > Chordata > Mammalia > Carnivora > Otariidae > Callorhinus > Callorhinus ursinus. The sequence goes on from NW_027402850.1 coordinate 3,035, forward strand.
GAACAGTAGAACAGATCAACAAAACTAGGAGCTGATTCTTTGAAAGAATTAGTAAGATTGATAAACCCCTGGCCAGACTTATGAAAAAGAAAAGAGAAAGGCCCAAATAAATAAAATCATGAATGAAAGAG
>NW_027402851.1:0-3165 GCF_003265705.2 Callorhinus ursinus
TTTTTTGTATTGTTTTATTTTTGTTTTTATCTTTTTTTCTTTTTTTTTTCCTCTTTCTTTTTTCTTTCTTTCCCTTTCTTTTCCCCTGGTTTCAGGTCTTTTCTGATTTGTACACAGTATATTTGCTGGGGACGTGGTAAACCTGTTAGAATTTTGTTCTCTCATTCATCTATTCTCCTCTGGACAAAATGACAAGACGAAAAAAATCACCTCAGCAAAAAGAACAAGAGGTAGTACCGTCAGCCCGGGACCAACTCAATACGGACATTAGTACGAAGTCGGACCTAGAGTTCAGAATCATGACTTTAAAAATACTAGCTGGGCTTGAAAAAAGCGTGGAAGTTATTAGAGAAACCCTTTCTGGAGAAATAAAAGAACTAAAATCTAACCAAGTCGAAATCAAAAAGGCTATTGATGAGGTGCAATCAAAAATGGGGGCACTAAATGGTAGGATAAATGAGGCAGAAGAGACAATCAGTGATATAGAAGAACAAATGATGGAAAATAAAGAGGCTGAGAAAAAGAGAGAGAAACAACTACAGGATCACGAGGGCAGAATTCAGGAGATAAGTGATACGATAAGACGAAACAACATTAGAATAATTGGGATCCCAGAAGAAGAAGAAAGAGAGAGAGGAGCAGAAGGTATATTGGAGCAAATAATAGCAGAGAACTTCCCTAATGTGAGGAAGGAAACAGGCATCAAAATCCAGGAGGCACAGAGAACCCCTCTCCAAATCAATAATAATAGGTCAACACCCCGACATCTAATAGTAAAACTTATGAGTCTCAGAGACAAAGAGAAAATCCTGAAAGCAGCTCGGGAGAAGAGATATGTAACCTACAATGGTAGAAATATTAGATTGGCAACAGACCTATCCACAGAGACCTGGCAGGCCAGAAAGGACTGGCATGATATCTTCAGAGCACTAAACGAGAAAAATATGCAGCCAAGAATACTATATCCAGCTAGGCTGTCATTGAAAATAGAAGGAGAGATAAAAAGCTTCCAGGACAAACAAAAACTAAAGGAATTTGCAAACACGAAACCAGCCCTCCAAGAAATATTGAAAGGGGTCCTCTAAGCAAAGAGAGAGCCTAAAAGCAGCAAAGAACAGAAACGAACACAGACAACAGACAGTTAACAGTCACCTTACAGGTAATACAATGGCACTAAATTCATACCTTTCAATAGTTACCCTGAATGTAAATGGGCTCAATGCCCCAATCAAAAGACACAGGCTATCAGATTGGATTAAAAAACAAGACCCATCCATATGCTGTCTGCAAGAGACTCATTTTAGACCCAAAGACACCCCCAGATTGAAACTGAGGGGGTGGAAAACCATTTACCATACTAATGGACACCAAAAGAAAGCTGGGGTGGCAATCCTTATACCAGACAAACTAGATTTTAAAACAAAGACTGTAGTAAGAGATGAGAAAGGACACTATATCCTACTTAAAGGGTCTATCCAAAAAGAAGATCTAACAATTGTAATATCTATGCCCCGAACATGGGAGCAGCCAATTATATAAGGCAATTAATAACAAAAGCAAAGAAACACATAGACAACAATACAATAATAGTGGGGGACTTTAACACCCCCCTCACTTTAATGGACAGATCATCTAAGCAAAAGATCAACAAGGAAATAAAGACTTTAAATAACACACTGGACCAAATGGACTTCACAGACATTTTCAGACCATTCCATCCCAAAGCAACGGAATACACATTCTTCTCTAGTGCCCATGGAACATTCTCCAGAATTGATCACATCCTAGGTCACAAATCAGGTCTCAACCGGTACCAAAAGATTGGGATCATTCCCTGCATATTTTCAGACCACAATGCTTTGAAACTAGAACTCAATCACAAGAGGAAAGTCGGAAAGAACTCAAATACATGGAGGCTAAAGAGCATCCTACTAAAGAATGAATGGGTCAACCAGGAAATTAAAGAAGAATTAAAAAAATTCATGGAAAGCAATGAAAATGAAAACACAACTGTCCAAAATCTTCGGGATACAGCAAAGGCAGTCCTGAGAGGAAAATATATAGCAATACAAGCCTTTCTCAAGAAACAAGAAAGGTCTCGGGTGCCTGGGTGGCTCAGTTGGTTAAGCGACTGCCTTCGGCTCAGGTCATGATCCTGGAGTCCCGGGATCGAGTCCCGCAACGGGCTTCCTGCTCAGCAGGGAGTCTGCTTCTCCCTCTGACCCTCTTACCTCTCGTGCTTTCTATCTCTCATTCTCTCTCTCTCTCAAATAAATAAATAAAATCTTTAAAAAAAAAAAAAAAGAAACAAGAAAGGTCTCAAAGACACAACCTAACCCTACATCTAAAGGAGCTGGAGAAAGAACAGCAAATAAAGCCTAAACCCAGCAGGAGAAGAGAAATCATAAAGATCAGAGCAGAAATCAATGAAATAGAAACCAAAAGAACAGTAGAACAGATCAACGAAACTAGGAGCTGGTTCTTTAAAGAATTAACAAGATTGATAAACCCCTGGCCAGACTGATCAAAAAGAAAAGAGAAATGACCCAAATCAACAAAATCATGAATGAAAGAGGAGAGATCACAACCAACACCAAAGAAATACAAACAATTCTAAGAACATATTATGAGCAACTCGATGCCAGCAAATTAGATAACCTGGAAGAAATGGGTGCATTCCTAGAGATGTATCAACTACCAAAACTGAACCAGGAAGAAATAGAAAACCTGAACAGACCTATAACCACTAAGGAAATTGAAGCAGTCATCAAAAATCTTCCAAGAAACAAAAGCCCAGGGCCAGATGGCTTCCCAGGGGAATTCTATCAGACATTTAAAGAAGAATTAATACCTATTCTCCTGAAACTGTTCCAAAAAATAGAAATGGAAGGAAAATTTCCAAATTCATTTTATGAGGCTACCATTACCTTGATCCCAAAACCAGACAAAGACCCCATCAAAAAGGAGAATTACAGACCAATATACTTGATGAACATGGATGCAAAAATTCTCACCAAAATACTAGCCAATAGGATTCAACAGTACATTAAACGATTATTCACCACGACCAAGTGGGATTTATCCCTGGGCTGCAAGGCTGGTTCAACATCCGCAAATCAATCAATGTGATACAATACATTAACAAAAGAAAGAACAAGAATCATA
>NW_027402852.1:0-3165 GCF_003265705.2 Callorhinus ursinus
TGTGCATAACACCCAGTGCTCTAAGCAGAATGTGCCCTCTTTAATACACAACACCAGGCTAACCCATCCCCCCATGCCCTCCTCTCTAGAATCTTCAGTTTGTTTTCAGAGTCCATAGTCTCTCATGGTTTGTCTCCCCCTCTGACTTACACCCCTTCATTCTTCCCCTCCTGTTATCTTCTTTTTTTCTTAACATATATTGCATTATTTGTTTCAGAAGTACATATCTGTGATTCAACAGTCTTGCACAATTCACAGCACTCGCCATAGCACATACCCTCCCCAATGTCTATCACCCAGCCACCCCATCCCTCCCACCCCCCACCACTCCAGCAACACTCAGTTTGTTTCCTGAGATCAAGAATTCCTCATATCAGCGAGGTCATATGATACATGTCTTTCTCTGATTGACTTATTTCACTCAGCATAACACCCTCCAGTTCCATCTATGTCATTGCAAATGGCAAGATCTCATTCCTTTTGATGGCTGCATAATATTCCATTGTGTATATATACCACATCTTTATCCATTCATCTGTCGATGGACATTTTGGCCCTTTCCACAGTTTGGCTATTGTGGACATTAGCAATCCCTTTTTTAAAAAACATTTTTGGGGCGCCTGGGTGGCTCAGATGGTTAAGCGTCTGCCTTCGGCTCAGGTCATGATCCAAGGGTCCTGGGATCGAGTCCCACATTGGGCTCCCTGCTCTGTGGGAAGCCTGCTTCTCCCTCTGCCCCTGCCTCTCTCTCTCTCTCTCATGAATAAATAAATAAAACATTAAAAATTTTATTATTTTTCATTTTTAGAGTCATATTCTAACCCTTCATAGTAGTTACCCTTATTTTTGGCATAAATATATGTTGTTCTCTCTTTAAAATTTTGAGATACAGTTTCTTCTAACAGATAAAAATATACCCTAAATCTATAGTGTATGGCTTTGTTCTAGTTTCCTGCCTGATCACATACTCTCCCCCTCCTTTTTTTTAATCCTCTTCTTTCTTTTTTCAAACAACTTCTTATCTTAAATTCCTTTTATAAAATTTTTTATGATTTTCATCTTTACAGTCAAATTCCATCCCTTCATCGTTTCAACCCTTATTTTTGTACATATATAGGTCTTTCTTTAAAATTTTGGGAGGCACTTTCTTCTAACAGACCAAAATACACCCAAAATCTAGTGTGTGGCTCTGATTTATGCACCAACCTGATCATATTTGATCATATTCTGGTTTTTTGTTTTGTTCTGTTTTTGTTTGTTTTTATCTTTTTCTTTATTTTTTCTTTTTCTTTTCTCTTTCTTTCCCTTTCTTTTCCCCTGGTTTCAGATCTTTTCTGATTTGTATAGAGTACATTTTCTGGGGACGTTGTTACCTTGTTAGCATTTTGTTCTGTAATTCATCTATTCTCCTCTGGACAAAATGACAAGACGAAAAAAATCACCTCAACAAAAAGAACAAGAGGTAGTACCGTCTGCCAGGACCTACTCAATATGGACATTACTATGATGTTGGACCTAGAGTTCAGATTCATGATCTTAAAGATACTAGCTGGGCTTGATAAAAACAGAAGTTATTAGAGAAACCCTTTCTGGAGAAATAAAAGAACTAAAATCTGACCAAGTAGAAATCAAAAAGGCTATTAATGAGGTGCAATAAAAAATGGGGGCACTAACTGCTAGGATAAATGAGGCAGAAGAAAGAATCAGTGATATAGAAGACCAAATGATGGAAAATAAAGAAGTTGAGAAGAAGATAGATAAACCACTACTGGATCACGAGGGCAAAATTCGAGAGATAAGCGATACGATAGGACGAAACAACATTAGAATAATTGGGATCCCAGAAGAAGAAGAAAGAGAGAAAGGGGCAGAAGGTATATTGGAGCAAATGATAGAAGAGAACTTCCCTAATTTGGGGAAGGAAACAGGCATCAAAATCCAGGAGGCACAGAGAACCCCTCTCAAAATCAATAAAAATAGGTCAACACCCCAACATCTAATAGTAAAACCTACAAGTCTCAGAGACAAAGAGAATCCTGAAAGCAGCTCAGGAGAAGAGATAAGTAACCTACAATGGTAGAAACATTAGACTGGCAACAGACCTATCCACAGAGACCTGACAGGCCAGAAAGGACTGGCATGATATCTTCAGAGCACTAAACGAGAAAAATATGCATCCAAGAATACTATGTCATTGAAAATTAGAAGGAGAGATAAAAAAACTTCCATGACAAACAAAAACTAAAGGAATTTGCAAACAGGAAACCAGCCCTACAAGAAATATTGAAAAGGAGTCCTCTAAGCAAAGAAAGAGCCTAAAAGCAGCATAGACCAGGAAGGAACACAGACAATACATAGTAACAGTCACCTTTCAGACAATACAATGGCAGTAAATTCATATCTTTCAATAGATACCCTGAGTGTAAATGGGCTAAATGCCCCAATCAAAAGACACAGGCTATCAGATTGGATAAAAAAACAAGACCCATCAATATGCTGTCTGTAAGAGACTCATTTTAGACCCAAAGACACCCCCAGATTGAAAGTGAGGAGGTGGAAAACCATTTACCATGCTAATGGACACCAAAAGAAAGCAGGGGTGGCAATCCTTATATCAGACAAAGTAGATTTTAAACCAAAGACTGGAATAAGAGATGAGGAAGGACACTATATCCTACTTAAAGGGTCTATCCAACAAGAACATCTAACAATTGTAAATATCTATGCCCCGAACATGGGAGCAGCCAATTATATAAGGCAATTAATAACAAAAGCAAAGAAACACATTGACAACAATACAATACTAGTGGGGGACTTTAACACCCCCCTGACTGAAATGGACAGATCATCTAAGCAAAAGATCAACAAGGAAATAAAGACTTTAAATGACACACTGGACCAAATGGACTTCACAGACATATTCAGAACATTCCATCCCAAAGCAACGGAATACACATTCTTCTCTAGTGCCCATGGAACATTCTCCAGAATAGATCACATCCTAGGTCACAAATCAGGTCTCAACCAGTACCAAAAGATTGGGATTATTCCCTGCATATTTTCAGACCACAATGCTTTGAAAGTAGAACTCAATCACAAGAGGAAAGTCGGAAAGAAGTCAAATACATGGAGGCTAAAGAGCATCCTACTAAAGGATGAATGGGT
>NW_027402853.1:0-1477 GCF_003265705.2 Callorhinus ursinus
AGGAGAAGAAGAAAAAAAAGAGGGAGAGGAGCAACACATTATCATGATTATTGTTATTACTATTTATTAAGAAGTGATTATGGGTTAGGCATATGCTAGGCACTTACACAAATCACTGCTAATGCTCCCTTCAAGACTGTCATTTCTCTCATTTTGCATTTAAGGACATAAGGACTCAGGAAAGGTGACCGGCATATCAGAAGCCACACAGCTACTAACTGAAATGGTCCCTCTCCACTCCATTATTATGTTTCCATTCAGTTCAAACAATATCTGTGTGTTCCAAAGGTTAACTGCATTAAGTTTCATGGAAAATGCAAAGATGTGTAAGACACACTGAACATATAGTAAAGGATATAAGGAATACCAAGCTTATGTTGACCAAAAAGGTGATGAAGAATAAATAAGACAAAAAAAAAACTTAGACCGAGGGGGCGGAGCAAGATGGCGGAGGAGTAGGAGACCTAGATTTCGTCTGGTCTCAGGAATTCAGCTGAATAGGGATCAAACCATTCTGAACACCTACGAACTCAACAGGAGACCGAAGAAGAGAGTAGCAACAACTCTCTGAACAGAAAAGTGACCACTTTCTGGAAGGTAGGACGTGCGGAGAAGTGAATCCGAGGCGATATTCGGGAGGATAGACGGCGGGGGAGGGGCCTCCGCCGGCCGCTTCTGGCAAGTGCTAGAGCCGCGGAGCACAAAATCGGACCTTTTAGAAGTTGGCTCCGTGGAGAGACGTCGCTGCAGTGGCTAAGCGGGGGGTGGAATCCTCCCGGGACAGTGTGGTCTCGGGACCCTCGGGGTCGCGGAGAGACCGGGGGTGCCTGAGTGCGCCAGAGCTCCCAGGTGTCGGAGCGGGGAGGCCGGCTGCGGAGAGGGAGCAGAGTCGCGGGCTCTCAGCTCGGGGTTGCCATAGACTGTGACCCGCGGCCCAGTCGGGGCACGGCTCCTCCAGCGGGGACCCAGCAGGCGGCAGATCCAGGGAGGCTCCCCTTCCTTCCCGGGGAGGGGCGGTGCGGGAACGCACTGCAGGGATCTGCTGGGTTTGGAGACTCTGCGCGGGGCCGGGTGCCAGAGATAGCGACGCTCGGTCACAGGCCGGGTGAGCACGGGGCGCGGCCGGAGACCGGGGACACGGAGGTGACTGCTTTTCTCTGGGGGCGCACTGAGGAGCGGGGCCCCGAGTTCTCAGCTCCTCCGGGTGGAGATTGGGAGGCCACCATTTCTGCCCTGGTCCTCCAAGGCTGTGCGGAGAGCTTGCAGGGAACAAAAGCTCCTGAGAGCAAACCGGAGCAGCTTCCTTAGCCCGGACCGACAAGGGCGGGGCAATTCCGCCTCCGGCAAAGACATTTGGAAACCACAGCAACAGGCCCCTCCCCCAGAAGATCAGCACAAACAGCCAGCAAGCCAAGACCAAGTTGATCGATCAAGGAGAACGGGAGAACTCCAGCGCTAGGGGAATACTGCACATAGA
>NW_027402853.1:1577-1971 GCF_003265705.2 Callorhinus ursinus
CATATATATATAAGTTGTTCTCTCTTTAAAATTTTGAGGTACAGTTTCTTCTAACAGATCAAAATATACCCTAAATCACTAGTGTATGGCTTTGTTCTAGTCTCCTGCCTGATCACATTCTCTCCCTTTTTCCTTTTTTTTTTCTTTTCTTAAATCTTCTTTCTTTTTTCAAACAACTTATCTTACCAAGTCCTTTTATAAAATCTTTTATAATTTTCATCTTTACAGTCATCTTCCATCCCTTCATTGTATCAACCCTTATTTTGTACATATATGTCTTTCTTCCTTTAAAATTTTAGGAGGCACTTTTTTCTAACAGACCAAAATATGCCCAAAATCTAGTGTGTGGCACTGATCTATGCACTAGCCTGATCATATTTGATCATATTCTGCT
>NW_027402853.1:2071-3164 GCF_003265705.2 Callorhinus ursinus
TTGTATACAGTATATTTGCTGGGGACGTTGTAAACCTGTTAGCATTTCGTTCTCTCATTCATCTATTCTCCTCTGGACAAAATGACAAGACGAAAGAAATCACCTCAGCAAAAAGAACAAGAGGTACTACCATCAGCCAGGGACCTACTCAATACAGACATTAGTATGATGTCGGACCTAGAGTTCAGAATCATGACTTTAAAGATACTAGCTGGGCTTGAAAAAAGCGTGGAAGTTATTAGAGAAACCCTTTCTGGAGAAATAAAAGAACTAAAATCTAACCAAATCGAAATCAAAAAGGCTATTGATGAGGTGCAATCAAAAATGGGGGCACTAACTGCTAGGATAAATGAGGCAGAAGAGAGAATCAGCGATATAGAAGACCAAATGATGGAAAATAAAGAGGCTGAGAAAAAGAGAGAGAAACAACTACAGGATCACGAGGGCAGAATTCGAGAGATAAGTGATACGATAAGACGAAACAACATTAGAATAATTGGGATCCCAGAAGAAGAAGAAGAGAGAGAGAGGGGGGCAGAAGGTATATTGGAGCAAATTATTGCAGAAAACTTCCCCAATGTGAGGAAGGAAACAGGCATTAAAATCCAGGAGGCACAGAGAACCCCTCTCAAAATCAATAAAAATAGGTCAACACCCCGACATCTAATAGTAAAACTTACGAGTCTCAGAGACAAAGAGAAAATCCTGAAAGCAGCTCGGGAGAAGAGATATGTAACCTACAATGGTAGAAACATTAGATTGGCAACAGACCTATCCACAGAGACGTGGCAGGCCAGAAAGGACTGGCAAGATATCTTCAGAGCACTAAACGAGAAAAATATGCAGCCAAGAATACTATATCCAGCTAGGCTATCACTGAAAATAGAAGGAGAGATAAAAAGCTTCCAGAACAAACAAAAACTAAAGGAATTTGCAAACACGAAACCAGCCCTCCAAGAAATATTGAGAGGGGTCCTCTAAGCAAAGAGAGAACCTAAAAGCAGCAAAGAGCAGAAACGAACACAGACAACAGACAGTTAACAGTCACCTTACAGGTAATAAAATGGCACTAAATTCATACCTTTCAATAGTT
>NW_027402854.1:0-3164 GCF_003265705.2 Callorhinus ursinus
TTATATGTGGGGAAATGAGTACATTGAGGAAAAGCTAAAGCAGGGGGCTAGATAACCCCACGCAGGAAGCATGTGTGACATTATATATCATAAGTATCCTTACCGCACAACGTAATTTTGAGGTGAGTCCCTGTGTGCTAATACGAAAATAACTCTAATTTGCTAAATGAAACAGGAAGTCAGAGTAGTATGAACAGTGACTAAATAAGAAGAGTGTTATACGTAAATCTATTCGTGGGCATGGAAAGTTTCAGAAGATCCACAAGAAAACATCAATCGGATTCTGCAGGCTCTACCCAATTCATGGCCTCCCATCAGTATTCCCTGAACATAAGCCCTGTCTCCCCAGGAAGGACAAACAAGTGTCAGCTACAGATGACAGGCCCAATGAGGACAGAAGGGCAAAACTAAGGACAAGGATTTGAGCATGTGAAAGGAGAGAGTGCCGGGAGAATCCCTTCTGAATCCTGGGAAACTCTGAGGAGGAGGGATGATCTGTAAGTGGAAAGAAACCACTGGTACTACAGTTCCTCCAAATATGCCCAAATTCTCCACACCCACCCCTACTCCTTAGCCTGAGCACATCACACCACACCATTCCCACCTGCAAGCTCAGGGTTCAGGACTGCCCAGGAAGGGTAAGGGCAGGTCCTTAGTTGCTGCCATGGCTGTTACTGCTCTTTGGACACTGTGGCCTATGGCTTGGGGTTTGTCTCACTCTGTGACTAACATTGAGGTTTGTTCAGTGTTTAAAGGGTACCTGGTGTCTGACACCAGGGTACAAAGCTTATACACCCAGTAGGGAGATTAAGAAACTGACTTCAGTAGAGACAGACCAAAGCCAATGAAAGGAATCATGGACTTGGCAACTCTAATCTTAGTAATGTTGGCTCTCAATGAAGGCAGATAAAATTTGGTATTTTAATTTTATCAAATGTTAACACACTACCGAGCCATGGGCCACCCAGATCAATTTGCAAGTCCTCTTAGGTAGCATAGGCATTCCAGGGCTCATAAGTGCACAGACGATATACAGCCGAGTGCCCTTGATACGTATAAGGTTAGCCAGCATCTCATCAACAGTTGGCTCTAGAGCGACATCTATAAGCATGTATGGCGTGTCACGCTCTGCTCTGAAAGCTTCACATCTGTCCTAATTTCATTGTCACACAACCCTCTGGCCATATTCCCAAGACCACATAGCTGATGAGGTGTAAAGCAGGGGGGTTATTTGAACCCAGACAGACTGAAGAATCCTGAAAATACTCATGCCTGCTTCATCAGTCCCTGTTGCAGCCCCAGCAGGAAAAGACAGGGTCCTTGGTCTTCCTCACCCAAAGTTCCTCCCTCATGCTCCTGTACCTTATGCCATCTGTCTTTGCAACCAGAACATAGGACCCTCTTGCCCTTGAAACATGTGCACACAGTGAACAGGTCAACAGGTATGAGAGAGTTGCTTGTTGCAGCAACTGCCCAGCCAGGAGCCCGGGGGTTTCTTTCTGGAGCCTGCCATCTTTAATTCTCAAGTGGCTAATCCAGCATTTAGGCTTGATCTGGGCCCTGACCAGAGTGGGCATTTGACCTGAGGACATCGAGATCTCTTTTCAGGAATTCACAGATAGACATAAGCAATTCTGGTTGAGGGCAGACTCCTGCCTGGGGTTGGCCATGTGCACTGAGCATCAGATGGCCACGCTACAAAACTTCAGACTGGCGTCATTCTTCCAATGGACTCAGACCCACACCCCTCCTTCTGAATCAGCTAACCTCACAGAAGTGCTCCAGGACCCCCCTGCACTGATTTTATAAGCAGAGACTGAGTGTGTGATCCAGACCATACCTGGCCTGTCACCAAAGATCGCCTTGTTCCAACTTCAAAAATCAAGATTTAGGAAACCACAATGACCCTTGACACACAAGGAATTCCACTCTGTTGGAGGGTGACAGAGGGAAGACAGATTTGCTGGGGGAGGGTTTGGATTGAGTCGGTGAAGGCCGGTAGGAAGAAGTCCAGAAATCATCCCTTCATAGATTAGATAGATAGATAGATAGATAGATAGATAGATAGATAGATAGAGGTATATTTTATATATCTATATTTATGTTTATATTTATTTACTTCATCTTTGTTTTTATGGGAGTAAAAGGGTCACTGGGTCTGTTTGGAGTGGCGTCAGATCAGGAGGCGGCAGTCTGTTCTGGGAGATCTGTGGTCTCCACTTTGTAATACGCCTTTTCATTAGAAAAGGTCTTCCCCTTCAAGATCTCTATGAATTGCTGTAGTCGCTTGGCAACATAAAGTACTTGGGGAGCTTTAGTGATAGGTGGGGGAGCAGGTGTGGTTGGGGGTGGGGCTGCAGTTGGCACCAGGTGTTTGGGTCGAGGTCGAGGTCGAGATGCAGAGGGGCTGGGAGGAGCTAGAGGAGGGCGTTGGAAGTACCAAGGAGGGAGAGCAGAAGAACGGGCAGAAGTTTGTCTAGCTGGGATTGCTTGAGAAATCAGATGGAGTGGCGTGGGCGATTGAGCCATGTGCAAGGCATTAGAACCGATCTTGGAAGCAGTCCAGTTCAGATAGGGCCAGGTGGCCGTGTGGACTCCGGGGCGCTTAGTTGGGCACAGCCACCCCCCAGCTTGTGACTCCCACGACCACATAGGTGTTTGCCACATTGTCTGCACATGAGAGGCCCGCCTCTGTCCCCCTGCCCAGAAAGACACAGAAGTCACTCTCTGAGCCACTTTCCCCATGCCCAGAAGGGCCACAGGGTCTGGAAGGACAGTTTGTTCAGTCACATGGCTTCTTGCTGCCATGAACAGAAATGGTGTTGGTAACCTTTGAGTTGGTATCAACAAGTTCAGGTGGATGTGAGATGGGAATGGATTTTCACGGGTCTCCTTGCAGTTAGGAGGGAAGATCATTGACCCCTGTGTCCACCAATGAGGCTTTATGCATGCATGGGCATGTGTGTACAAGTGGATTTGAAGGTTTTGTATTGTGGTGAGGAGAGGTAAGCATTCTCTTCTAGGTGGTGTTCGGGTGGTATGATCTCTGTCTCACGGTGGGATAAAGCTCTCTGTGTGGTGACTGGTTCTTTGTAGGGGTCCCAGGTCTCACCTCCCATCATCACTGTTAGAAGATGGGACCAGGGAAAGGGTCACTGAAGCAG
>NW_027402855.1:0-2876 GCF_003265705.2 Callorhinus ursinus
AAAAGCAAAGCAACACTGAGCAACTATCACAGAGCACAAGAGACTAACGAGACCTGAAACATAGAAGTCATCAATGTTTTTTTGCCTGGATCAGTTATTATGGATTATTATTAATTAATAATGTTATCATATATTAATATTAATATTTTATTATAATTATTAATATTATATTATTATTATTGTGGTTAACAAATGGGGTTTCTTTAATTCTGTCATTATTTCTACATTTATTAATTGGCATCATCAAATTTTTTTGCCTGGATCAATTATTATGATGGTTAACAGATGGGGAGAAAGTGTAAATTCATATATTCCTTTATTGCTTAATGAATTATAATCCACTGCTGTCATTACTTATTGTGATGCGCAGGTTGACCCAGACTTGATTAGAAGAAGCCCTTCAAGAAGGCCTTTGTTTCTTTATTACATAGCCCCAGCATTCTCTGAGCACATCCCTACTTTTTGATACAAAAAGGTGTTCTAAGTTGGTCTTGTTCTTTTCACTGCCCAGCCCTAGAGTCAGCCAATTCTTTAGGTAGTGTTTCCTTTCAGTGTTTTAGTGGAGAGTGCTATTTAGAAACCAAGATCTGTCCATTGCTACCAGGGCATTCATCGCTACTGGGTACTTTTTTGTGGATTGTTGTACTGTTTAATTCCAGTCACGGCACTGAACAGTATTTTAGTTACTACACAATATAGCTTTATGCGGGGAAATGTATGCCTTTTGTTTGTATTTTTTTACTATGGATGTTGGCCAGATCTAGGAAATATATGTACATATATATATACACACACATATGTGAATACATATACACATTAGGTGGATACATATGATGTGTGTATATATATGTGTGTGTACACACGCACGCCATGAGTTCACACAGATATATCTGGTTGCCCTCCAACACCATTGGGTTCACTCTAGCTCTCCCCTTTCCATATCTGTACCTTCTCCAACAATAACAAACCTGGCTCCGGGTGCCACCAGTATATATTTACTCATTTGCTTAATCCCCCTCATGGAGCCAGTGTCTTGCTACCAGGCTGCGTCTTCACAATCTCCTTGTGTCAACCCCAGGCCCACAAGGGCCCCCAACCCCTAAAATACTCAGCCATGAGAGTTCCAGCCTCTGTCCAGTCACCTTCCCACCCTGCCTGAAAGGAAAAAAGGAAGGAAGGCTAAAAGGAAGCTATCGAGGAAAAGAGGGAGAGAGGCAGGCAATTCAACCACTCTCTCCTTCAGACTTTGTCCCATCCTCAAATATTCCCCATCTCTCTCTCTCTCTCTTTTTTAAAATTTATTTTAGGGAGGGAGAGAAGAGAGAGAGCGCAAGTGGGTTTGCATGCACTTGTATGAGAGGGAAGGGGCAGAGGGAGAGAGAGAATCTCAAGCAGACTCCCCACTGAGTGTGGAGCCTGACCTGAGCCAAAATCAAGAGTCTGATGCTTAACCAATTGAGCCACCCAGGCGCCCCTCCCCATCTCTTCCATTAGCACCACCACCATCCAGCAGCTCAAAGGAATTCTGGAATCATCCTTCAGTCCTCTCTTTTTCTTGCACCATTTCCTTCTAAATATATCCGGTGTCAACCTACTCCTCACCATCTCCTATTCTCCTGCCACCATCTCTCACCTGGATTGTTGCAAAATTCTCAGAAGTGGTTTATCCACTCCAATTCTTGTTCCCCTGAAAATATCCCATTTTTGGTTCAGCTTCAAACATTAGGATTCTAAAAATGGATTAAATGTGCCAACAATAAGGAAGTTTAGTATCCTTGCCATGCTAGAAATAAATTGCTTTTCAAAGGGATATAATCTCCAATAAACTGCTTTTTCTCATGTTTAAATAGTTCCATGCAGTTAGGATAAGAACCTAAAAGTAATGGATCAAAACAATAATACAGCTCCCAAAATGCAACTGAAAAATATCTGTTCATAAAGTAATATTAAATGTGTATATCTGTTTTAAGAAGCCCATATTAAATATGATAGGATGCAACCTTTGTCTCTTATGCTTAGGCCTTCTTATTAATGTTTATTTAATCCACTAACTTCTTCTTTATTTGATTCAAGTCTGCAATTATATGAAAGGAAAGGAGAAAGGATCAGTTATCCAAATAATAGAAGATCTGTCAGTTTCTTACTCTTCCTCAATTGCAACTCCTTTTATCTCAGAGAGTGGTTTGGAAGTGAGTGCTACTTTTTGGAATGGAATAGATGGCCAACCTAGGTGGGTAGAACATGCACTTATAATTTCCTTTTTCAGTACAAGCATCTTATTTTTAGTAAAACCCCAGAACAGCTTCCTTCCTCCTCTGAATGGTGTTGCAACATTTGCACTATTAGACTTGTCATCTTATGAAACAGCCCTTCCCAGATAGTATTTACATCTGGCAGCATGATTACTGGGATCAGCGTTTAATTAATTATGCATATTAAACATCTGCAATCACACACAGATTCTATTAACCTGGAAGGCTGCTGGGATGCCCAGAATAAAATGAATGCACAGATGTCCTGTTGTATTACCTGATTTTCAAAGATAACATTTTAAGTACTTTTAAAATTTGCTAGAAGCACAATTTGTGAAGTCAGATCAAATTTGCTTTTATACTGACTGAAACATAAAAAGAAAAGAAAAAAAGGAATTTGGAGCTCCTGGAATACAAGCAGAGAGCTGTGTATAATATGAACATAATTCCTTACCACGCATATCCCTTGCCTTTACCTCAATATCTAAAATGTTATTCAAGGGAAGAATAGAGTCTTTCCTGAGAGGGCATTTTAAATTTTGTCAAAATACCAAGTGTTTTTCAGTGGTTATGGCAATGGCTTTCTTACCGCATGCAATTTCTCTGAACAGCCACATAAGCCTT
>NW_027402855.1:2976-3163 GCF_003265705.2 Callorhinus ursinus
GTTATTCAAGGGAAGAATAGAGTCTTTCCTGAGAGGGCATTTTAAATTTTGTCAAAATACCAAGTGTTCTTCAGTGGTTATGGCAGTGGCTTTCTTACCGCATGCAATTTCTCTGAACAGCCACATAAGCCTTTATCAACGCTTTCAGCAGATATTAAACTGAATTACTATAATTCCCTGATGTTTT
>NW_027402856.1:0-3162 GCF_003265705.2 Callorhinus ursinus
TGTGCACCCAACACCACCTAAACTATTGGGCATTTCTTGTCACTTGAGCTGAGTACAAATGATTGGGAGTCGGGGCTTGAGGGGGGTCCTGGGTCAGACTTTGATTTTGGGGGACAAATACCATCCAGACAAGCATGTGCTGAGCCTGAGGAGGGGGTCTGTGTGAAGACCCCAGCTGCAGGCACTGCTGTCTGCAGATGCCCCCTCAGCCCGCCCCAGGACACCTGCCGATGGGGGAGTGCCTGCCCCCTCCTCTCTGCCGAGACCTCTCTTCTGCACCAGGTGCCTCCTCTCCTGCCAGCCACTGCCAGCCTGCAGCCTCGGAGGGTGTATACCCTGACGACCTCCAGCCCGGGAGACAAACCAGTGATGTTCGGACGTGGTCTCCCATCAGGCCAGAGCGCCAGGCTCCCACGGTGCTCACTCTCCTGCAGGCTCACTGTGCCACGTCCTCCCTCAGGCTCCCTGGGCCCAAGACCTCCTCTGCTTGCTGAACATACTTGGCCCAGGCTCCACACCCTGGCACTGGGAACAGGTCGTCTGAAACTACTGGAATCTTGCTTCTGTGCCCATGATGTGGGCACAGTCCAGCCTCACAGACTGCTCAGAGGAGACCCAGTGAAGGAAGATGTAGGCTGCTGCAAGGGAGATGCCCGGTGACCCCAGAAGGAGTGCACAGGATTTGCACAATGCACCTGGCTCACAGGACCTCCAGGGGATGCGGGCGCCAGGCCACGGGGCACAGGGAGTCCTGGCAGGGGAGTCCTGGTGGGGGTGGCCCTGTCGAGGAGGCCATAGAAGGGTCCCAGAAGAGGCAGGAGACAAGTAAGACAAGACAGAGCTTCCCAAGGAGGTTGATGGAAGGATCAGAGGATCGCAGAGACCCTTGGGAAAACTCGGAAGCCCTGGAGATGTTGGCTGAAATGCTTTCATTTGGTCAGAAATGTTGGGTCACAACACCCCAGTCGACACTGGCTAATTTACTTTGTTGGTTCTAGGAATCAGTGCATACCTGCCACTAGAACTCACATTGCAGGAAGTCTAGGTTATACTTACTGTTCATCACTTTTCAGGACTAGATTTTTCTAGAGGAAGTCCTAAGCATGGGTCGCTCCATTCTTTTCTTTGTGCAACTGGCCTCTGTTTTCAGGAAGAGATTCTTGGTGCTCATCAGCACTCCTAGCCCTGAGGACTGACCCCTGTCACCTCCCACAGTGGACATGACCATGTGGGTTCGGGGTGCTCACTGATGAAGCCCCAGTGCTCAGGACACAGCAGGGACCCCAGATCTTCTGCTGAATGAGGGAGGAATGGGGGAAGGAGGGAGGGAGTGAGAGGGAGGGAGGGAGGGAAACCAGAGAGGTTGGGTCCACCCATCAGGAGCCCTCATTTGGGGTGAGGTCCGAGGGCACCACAGCCCGGGCCCTGGATGGTGGCTCAGGTCCTCCCAGGGCTGACCTTCCTTCTCCTTGGCCCTCTGGTATCCTGGATCCGCTCCACCTCCTCCTCCTCCAATTCTGAATGTTCCCAGGAACAGGGTGGCAGGAGGGGTCTCAGGAGGGGCTTCCTAGATCCTGTGCCCCGAATAAAAATGTGACAGTGCCTGCAGGACACTATCTTCTATCATCAGCACTGGGACTGTGGATCCCATCCATCTCCTTGTGCATTAGAGTTGTTGTATTCCCTGCTCTCTCCACCACGGCTGTGATGAACACTCCTGAAAACACATCTGTGAAAAACCGAGCCAGAGTTTCTGGGGGTGGGTCCAAGGCTGAACACAGTAGGTGATGGGTGCAACTGCGGCCTGGTATGGGTGCTGCTCACTGTTCTCCCAGACAGGGGTGCCTGTCACCCTTCTTTCCAGGGTACCTGCTGGGGATCTCCCCTTCTTCACGTTCTCCCCAGGGATGCTGGTCCCCAGACAAGACACCTGCCAGTCTGAGGGTGACCAGCGCTACCTCCATAGGGTTTCCTATGCCAGAGTCCCTCCCCGGGAGCTCCCGCAACTCTGACTCCCCACGTGCCTGTCTTCCCCCCTTGGACTTGCATGCGTTTGGTGTCCCTGTGGAACCCAGGGACTTGGTGTATTATTTGGACCAGAGGCATGGGAAACCTTTCTCTGGCCTTGGGTTGTGAGCAATGGTTTGCCCTTTGTGGTGTGCCTTCCAGCTTTCTGCATTTCCCTGGTTTCTGTGTGGGTCCCAGGAGGAACCAGCCCTGTCCTGTCTGGGGTCAGGCTGTGATGTCCCAGCAGGACCAGGGGTCTAGGCCCCGAGATTGTGCCCATAATTCCTAAAGTGGCCTCTATGATTACTTCTGATGTGTCATCCATCGGGGATTTCGATATCAAATAAGGGAAATTTAATGACAAACAAACACAGAAGAAAACGAGTCCCTTTTGAAAATAGGAGGGCAGACACAAAGGCCCCTATTGCGTGATTCCACTTACATAAACATCAGGAATAGGTAAAGGAACAGAGAGAGAAAACAGCTTAGGAGTTGCCGGGGTCTGGGCTGGAGGAGAAATGGGCAGGTAGGGCTTCTGTTTCGGGGACTCCTTTGGGGAATGAAATATTCTGCAGCAATGTTCTGGGGTTTGGTGGCACAGTGTTGGGCATGTACTTAATGCTCCTGAAGTGTTCAATTGAAAACAAGTAATTTTATTTAAAACAAATAATATACAGTATATAGGACATGGAAGGATAAAATAACAGTTAATATGTACCAGAGAGAAAGAACACAGGGGGAGGGGATGAAACAATCGGGCGGGGTCTCGGGTTCGGGCGATGGAACTAAGGATGATTGTACAAGGAGCTCTACCTGCAGGGTTGTGGGCTCTGGATGTGGCTGTGGGAGCCCTGCAGGAGCAGGAGTAGGGCAGGGCTCAGGATAGGGGCAGGGAAAGGAGCAGGGACAGAGGTAAGATCAGGAGCAGGGGCAAGGGGAGGCACAGGGTCAGCAGTAGGGGCTGGTGCAGGATCCAGGGCAGGAGCAGGGACAGGATCTGGGTCAGGGGCAGGAACGGGACCACTGGCAGGGGCAGGGGAAGTGGCAGTGTCTCTGGCAGGATTACGGACAGGGGCAGGAGCAAGGGTTGGATCTAGGTCAAGGACAGTGGCTCTGGCAGAGGCAGGGGCAGGAACAGGGGCAGGGGCAGGGGCA
>NW_027402857.1:0-2150 GCF_003265705.2 Callorhinus ursinus
GCCCATCACATGGATACTCAAGAGGCCCAAGGATCTGAGCCTAAACCTAATGGGAGCCCCTGGACTTATGTGTGTGAGAGGACAAGGCCAGAATCCGTACATTATGACCATCCCAAGGGGGCTGGGACACAGGAAGAACGGGGGTCGCTTTGCCTGGACGACAGGGCAGATTCAAGCCCTTCTGAGCTGTGTTCCATGCCAAGCCCAGGCCCTGGCTCATCCTTGCATTGCCAAGTTTGAATCAGACTCCTGTGATAGCAGGCAAGGAACATGTGTAGAGGTCCCGAACCTAACCCTAAACCATACCCTAAACCGTACCCTAAACCAAAACCGTGCCCTACACCTAACGCATGCCCTAAACAGTACCATAACTCTAACCATAAACCTGGGTCAACGAGAGAAAAGAGGAAATCCCCGGAAGTTTGGGGTTCATGAGATATTTGCCCTCCAGTCCTGACATGAACATAACACTTTGCCTAATGGACCTGTTGCTCTCTCTGAACACTGACATCCTGTGAAATGCTGCATCACTGATTCCCAGCCTGATGTTTCAAAACATTGAGGCTCCTAGATCCAGAGCAGATAATTGTGGTCAGGTGGGGATAAATAGGTCCTCTGACCTATGGCCTGCACACCTGCTTCAATTACTGGGAGAAGGGGAAACACACACTTGTCTTTTAAGTAGTAATTATCTTCATTCTAAAGTGGACCAATGACTTTGACATTTTTGGAAAAGCGAAATGCCTCTTCCAAATGAACACCTCAACTCCTCTGTTCCTCATGCAACTTGCGTGGGATCTGGTTACCTCCAGCCTCCAGGCCCCCACCTGGAGGATCCTCCTGTACCAACCTGACAGCCCATGACCAGCATCCCCGGGGGCACAATGCTGAATTTGGGGGATGACTGTGGGGCTTCTTGCCACCGCACCTGTGCCTGGAGAGGCGGGAACCTGAAGGGCCCTCCCAGACAATCCCAACGGACCATTATCACCATCCCTGGGGAACACGGGGCACAATCCTGAAATTGGGGGATGGCTCCGGGGCTTCTTGCTACCGCACCTGTGACGAGGGGAGCAGGAACCTGAAGGACCCTCCCAGACCATGGTAACGGACCATTAACACCATCCCCCTGAGGACATGGTAAACAATGCTGAAGTTGGAGGATGGCTCTGCGGCTTCCTGCCACCGCACTTGTGCCCGAGGAAACAGGAATCTGTGGGACCCTCCCAGACGATCCTGAGGGACCATGACCACCATCCCTGAGGACATGGGGCACAAGGCTCAGTTGGAGTCCCTTGGTCCTGAAACCAGCAGGAACGGAGCTCCAAGGGCAAAGAGGAGACTCCAGGAGGATTTCTATCCAGGCAAAGGGGGCCCAATGGAGGGCACAGAAGCAGCAACCCCCCAGATCCGCAGGCCATTGGATAAGGATCACCTCCTGCAATTACTTAGCACATTGTCCGTCTTCGTCTGTGGACAGTGACCGGCCCACTCAGGGCTGGTGCACTTCCAGAGGAAGACGAGAAGCTTATCATTGCTTTCTCGTGCGTCAGAGGACGAACGCCCAAAGAAGCAGAGGATATCCATCTTCCTCTGGAGTCGGAGAAGGCAGCCACTGTCCTGGAGCGGGAACGGGTCAGCAGTGTGTTCTTTCTGAAATCCCTGCCTGAGGTGGGTGTTGCTATGCCTAAAAAAGGCCCACTCAGCCCCAGAGGCCTTGGATCTCCATCCCCGACCACCTGTGTTCCCAGTCTGGGGAAAATGTTTCTAACCCCTAGAGGTTTTTCGCAGCAGAGCACAGACTCGGGGCTTGGGTGGCTGAGGACCTGGCTACGCAGAATTTGGCAGATCACTGGGCCACCAGTCTGGAGACCAAAGTCAGGGCCCTCCTTGTTGCAGCCACAGGGTCCCCATGTGGAAGAGGATCCAGAATCACTGCTCTGGTCAGGGTGAGGAGGACTTTGGAAGGAATGGAGCTCCAGGACCGGAGAGGGATACAGCGACAAGGGAGGCTTCTGAGGATTCCCACACCACCCATGGAACCCTCAGATCCTGCTCCTGTGAGAGACACAGGCACAGAGACAGAGAAGGAGACAGAGAATGAACACAGGACAGAGGGAACCAGTAGAAGTCACAGACTCCATCAGCTT
>NW_027402857.1:2250-3162 GCF_003265705.2 Callorhinus ursinus
GGTTCCATGGGCGTTGTGGGAATCCTCAGATCCTGCTCCTGTGAGAGACACAGGCACAGAGACAGAGAAGGAGACAGAGAATGAACACAGGACAGAGGGAACCAGTAGAAGTCACAGACTCCATCAGCTTGGAAATGACATCCCGGCCTTTTGTGCCACTCTCTTCCTGAGAGCGCCGTCACATAGGCCATTCACCCCGGAGGGGAGGGGATTCCATAGGGATGTGTGACCAGGACTCAGGTGTGTCAGGAGCCACTGTGGGGACTGCCCATCACATGGGCACACACGAGGCCCAAGGACCTGAGCCTATCCCTAATGGGAGCCCCTGGAAGTCTCTGTTGTGAGAGGACAAGGTCAGAATCCCTTCATTATTAACTTCCCACGGGGGCTGGGACACAGGAAGGACTGGGGTGGCTTTGCCTGGACGCCAGCGCCGATTCAAGCCCCTCTGAGCTCTGTGCCATGCCAAGCCCAGGCCCTCGCTCATCCTTGCATTGCCAAGTTTGAATCAGACTCCTGTGATAGCAGGCACGGATCAAGTGTAGAGGTCCCGAACCTAAACCTAAACCATACCCTAAACCGTACCCTAAACCAAAACCGTACCCTACACCTAACGCATGCCCTAAACCGTACCATAACTCTAACCATAAACATGGGTCAACGAGAGAAAAGAGGAAATCCCTGGAAGTTTGGGGTTCATGAGATAATTGCCCTCCAGTCCTGACATGAACATAACACTGTGCCTAATGGACCTGCTGCATTCTCTGAACACTGACATCCTGTGAAATACTGCATCACTGACTCCCAGCCTGATGTTCAAAACATTGAGGCTCCTAGATCCAGAGCAGATAAGTGCTGTCAGGTGGGGATAAATAGGTCCTCTGACCTATGGCCTGCACACCTGCTTCAATT
>NW_027402858.1:0-3161 GCF_003265705.2 Callorhinus ursinus
TGCCAGGCGCAGAGATGGCTGCGGAGGGTCCAGGTTTCCTCCTGCAGGGACTTCATCCCAAGGGAAGTTACTGAGCACACGCTTGGGTTGCACACACAGATGGAAGATGGCAAAAAGCAGAGGTGCAATTGCCACGACGCCCGCCAATAACTCTTTTCAAAGACTGTTTTCCATGATGTCTAACTCTGTCTTTTGCCTCTGTTGCCTCTTCCAGGCCCCTGGCCCACCTCATCCATACCTGTAGGAATAACAATAGGTAAATATTCCCATGCATCTTCCCTGGCTCATTTTCTCCTTTGGCGTAAAGTTTGGGATTGGAAGTGACAGGAGGAATCTCAGGGTGTTCCTTTACTTATCTTTGTCCCGTGTGTGTGTGTGTGTGTGTGTGTGTGTGAGAGAGAGAGAGAGAGAGAGAGAGAGAGAGAGAGAGTGCATGCGTGTGTCTGAGTGTGCGTGTGTGTGTGTGAGTGTGCGTGCGTGTGTGCGTGTGCGTGCGTGCATGTGTGTGTGTGTGTGTGTGTTTAGGATGGGAGGTGGTGAAGGAGTCGCTAAATATACCAGATCTGAGGTCTGATCTTAGGGGGTGGCCACCTGACTCCATCGGGATCCTGGGCTGATGTTCAGTGAAGATCTTCCTCCAGGTGCTCAGTGTAAACCCTGGAGGCCTCTCAAGTGCTGCTGAGACCTTGGTTGTGCCTCCCAGGCCACAGGGTACAGCCCCAGGAAGACAGGGGCAATGGGCTGGTACTGCACACCCTTCTTGCCCAGGTGCCATCATGTCCTGGGACTTTGCCAGAACCCAGCCAGGACCCCACAGGAGCCAATAAGCTGCCCAATAGGGCAGTGGCCTTGGGCTACCCTTGGGCTGCCCTTGGTAGCTTTGGGGCTCCATCCTCAGTGAGCCCAGTGTGGTGTGGGTTTGTCTTCCCCCTCTCCTCCATGGGTCATAGGGTGCTTCCCTGCCTTGGAGCACCCTTAGGCCTGGGCTGAGGAGGATGTCTCTGCTCCTTTCCCTGTGATGAAGATTAACCTCTGGGCATGTTCAAAGGTGACCACCTGCCCCAGAGGCCATTGGCCAGGAGGAAGCCCTTGAGTCTGGAACATGCCTTAAGCCTGTGACCTTGAGACAGACATGGACAGGAGGTCTTGTTCTTTGTCCTGCTAGGGAATGAAACAGGTTTGGCGCTGAGGCTGGTGAGCGGAGGTGACCGGTGTCAGGGCCGCGTGGAGGTCCTGTACCAAGGCTCCTGGGGCACCGTGTGTGACGACAGCTGGGACAACAATGACGCCCACGTGGTCTGCAGGCAGCTGGGCTGTGGCTGGGCCATGTCGGCCCCAGGAAATGCCCGTTTTGGTCAGGGCTCAGGGCCCATTGTGCTGGATGATGTGCGCTGCTCTGGGCATGAGTCCTACCTGTGGCGCTGCCCCCACAACGGCTGGAACTTGCACAACTGCAGGCACTCGGAGGATGCAGGCGTCATCTGCTCAGGTGAACCTCAGAAATCCCCGGGTCCCCCTGTCATGGTGATTGTGACTGAGAGCAAATACACTCTCCGCCCCAAGGTGCCCACCTGAGCCTCTCCCAGATATGCTGTGCCTTGCCAGCTTTCCTTGGGATAGCAGGCACCTGAAGGGCTACATAAGGGGAAGAGCAGGGGCAGGTGCCCTCCCTGTTGAACCAATATTGCTTTGGAGCCTCAATGGCATGGGGGTGAAAAGGACTGTCCACCATTCAGTGGGCAGTCACAATGAGCCCCATTTTCTCAGCAGGATCATCTGCTCAGACCACACCCCTCTTCCCAGGTCTTCCTTCTCAAAGCACACCTCTTGGGAGTGTGGTTGGTAAATGAACCACCTTCCCTCCTTCTCGGTTTTGTTCTTCTGGGTCCTCGATGAAGCCAACTCAGAGAACAGATTGGCAGTCTACACGGTGGATTTGGAGGGCAGTGAAAAGCAGTTGGGAAGTGGGGTAAGGTGTAGGGAATGGCAGGTCGGTGGTACATGGAAAGCTCATGAGCCCAGTGTGACTTTGGTGCCTGAGCCCGACCCCGTACACAAAGGCCAAGAAACCTTGTAAAGACTGAGAGCATTGCACCTGGGCTGGTGGAATTGGGGTCTCTGTAGACTAACTGCCCTGACTCGTTCTTGCTGTTCCCATGAGGAGTGAACCCAGTGGCTTTGGTGGCCTTTTCTGGGCCTGGAGGGGTATTTTGCCTCCTGGAAAGTCAGCTGTCAGGCCCGGCAAGGCAGGCGATGGCAGTGGGACATCGGGTGGGGCTCCCAGAGGACTGAGAGATTCATGGCGTGCTCTGGGTCTGTCTCCCGAGGGCACATGGGCACATGAGCTCAGTTGGGATAGGCTGAGTTTCTTGAACCTTTGATCAGGTTGTGACCCCTGTTTTCTTAGTGTCTGACTTGTGTTTCTTTCTCACAGCTGCTCGGCCGCAGTCCACAATCCAGCCAGGTGAGTCCTCAGCCACCCTATTTGGAATGTCTCTTGGTTCCTGTGCCATCCACCCATTTTCCACTAGGCTGGGTGAACAACTGCTCTGTGTATAAATCCTGTGGTCATTTTTTACTCCACTTGTCACTAAGTCAACCACAGGCTGTTCTTAACTATTCATGGGACTCCAAGTGTGCCTTCTTTTCATTAGTCCATGAGTTTTCATCTAGTATATTTAAAATGTCCCAAGAGATAGTGGCTTGCAGGTTAAGAAAACTAGCCATGGGTGCCATGACTTTCAGCTGGAATGCAATCCGGGCTGACAATTTGAATTGGAGAACGGACGGTGATGAGGACTGACCTCGTATTGAAGGGCAATCCGAATACGCTGGATCACTTCTCTTGCTCAGACTGTATTAAGCTGAGACTGCCTAATACAGTCTCAGATTCATCAGGGTCCAAAGTGTCTATCCAAAGTGGCAGAGACAGAGCCCAAGGTATCAGAGTGTAATAAGTTGTGGTGTATTCTGGGTGCCGGGATCCTTGATTGGTTCCAGGTGGTCCCACCGTGCCCCTGACTCTTTCTGTCCAAGCTTCAGAGTGTGGCAGACCCCTCAGACATGTATGTCTTGAGTAGGGATGTGGCGAAGTTTTCTAAGGGAGAGAGGACCTGCCAGGCGCAGAGATGGCTGCGGAGGGTCCAGGTTTCCTCCTGCAG
>NW_027402859.1:0-3161 GCF_003265705.2 Callorhinus ursinus
TGCCAGGCGCAGAGATGGCTGCGGAGGGTCCAGGTTTCCTCCTGCAGGGACTTCATCCCAAGGGAAGTTACTGAGCACACGCTTGGGTTGCACACACAGATGGAAGATGGCAAAAAGCAGAGGTGCAATTGCCACGACGCCCGCCAATAACTCTTTTCAAAGACTGTTTTCCATGATGTCTAACTCTGTCTTTTGCCTCTGTTGCCTCTTCCAGGCCCCTGGCCCACCTCATCCATACCTGTAGGAATAACAATAGGTAAATATTCCCATGCATCTTCCCTGGCTCATTTTCTCCTTTGGCGTAAAGTTTGGGATTGGAAGTGACAGGAGGAATCTCAGGGTGTTCCTTTACTTATCTTTGTCCCGTGTGTGTGTGTGTGTGTGTGTGTGTGTGAGAGAGAGAGAGAGAGAGAGAGAGAGAGAGAGAGAGTGCATGCGTGTGTCTGAGTGTGCGTGTGTGTGTGTGAGTGTGCGTGCGTGTGTGCGTGTGCGTGCGTGCATGTGTGTGTGTGTGTGTGTGTTTAGGATGGGAGGTGGTGAAGGAGTCGCTAAATATACCAGATCTGAGGTCTGATCTTAGGGGGTGGCCACCTGACTCCATCGGGATCCTGGGCTGATGTTCAGTGAAGATCTTCCTCCAGGTGCTCAGTGTAAACCCTGGAGGCCTCTCAAGTGCTGCTGAGACCTTGGTTGTGCCTCCCAGGCCACAGGGTACAGCCCCGGGAAGACAGGGGCAATGGGCTGGTACTGCACACCCTTCTTGCCCAGGTGCCATCATGTCCTGGGACTTTGCCAGAACCCAGCCAGGACCCCACAGGAGCCAATAAGCTGCCCAATAGGGCAGTGGCCTTGGGCTACCCTTGGGCTGCCCTTGGTAGCTATGGGACTCCATCCTCAGTGAGCCCAGTGTGGTGTGGGTTTGTCTTCCCCCTCTCCTCCATGGGTCATAGGGTGCTTCCCTGCCTTGGAGCACCCTTAGGCCTGGGCTGAGGAGGATGTCTCTGCTCCTTTCCCTGTGATGAAGATTAACCTCTGGGCATGTTCAAAGGTGACCACCTGCCCCAGAGGCCATTGGCCAGGAGGAAGCCCTTGAGTCTGGAACATGCCTTAAGCCTGTGACCTTGAGACAGACATGGACAGGAGGTCTTGTTCTTTGTCCTGCTAGGGAATGAAACAGGTTTGGCGCTGAGGCTGGTGAGCGGAGGTGACCGGTGTCAGGGCCGCGTGGAGGTCCTGTACCAAGGCTCCTGGGGCACCGTGTGTGACGACAGCTGGGACACCAATGACGCCCACGTGGTCTGCAGGCAGCTGGGCTGTGGCTGGGCCATGTCGGCCCCAGGAAATGCCCGTTTTGGTCAGGGCTCAGGGCCCATTGTGCTGGATGACGTGCGCTGCTCTGGGCATGAGTCCTACCTGTGGCGCTGCCCCCACAACGGCTGGAACTTGCACAACTGCAGGCACTCGGAGGATGCAGGCGTCATCTGCTCAGGTGAACCTCAGAAATCCCCGGGTCCCCCTGTCATGGTGATTGTGACTGAGAGCAAATACACTCTCCGCCCCAAGGTGCCCACCTGAGCCTCTCCCAGATATGCTGTGCCTTGCCAGCTTTCCTTGGGATAGCAGGCACCTGAAGGGCTACATAAGGGGAAGAGCAGGGGCAGGTGCCCTCCCTGTTGAACCAATATTGCTTTGGAGCCTCAATGGCATGGGGGTGAAAAGGACTGTCCACCATTCAGTGGGCAGTCACAATGAGCCCCATTTTCTCAGCAGGATCATCTGCTCAGACCACACCCCTCTTCCCAGGTCTTCCTTCTCAAAGCACACCTCTTGGGAGTGTGGTTGGTAAATGAACCACCTTCCCTCCTTCTCGGTTTTGTTCTTCTGGGTCCTCGATGAAGCCAACTCAGAGAACAGATTGGCAGTCTACACGGTGGATTTGGAGGGCAGTGAAAAGCAGTTGGGAAGTGGGGTAAGGTGTAGGGAATGGCAGGTCGGTGGTACATGGAAAGCTCATGAGCCCAGTGTGACTTTGGTGCCTGAGCCCGACCCCGTACACAAAGGCCAAGAAACCTTGTAAAGACTGAGAGCATTGCACCTGGGCTGGTGGAATTGGGGTCTCTGTAGACTAACTGCCCTGACTCGTTCTTGCTGTTCCCATGAGGAGTGAACCCAGTGGCTTTGGTGGCCTTTTCTGGGCCTGGAGGGGTATTTTGCCTCCTGGAAAGTCAGCTGTCAGGCCCGGCAAGGCAGGCGATGGCAGTGGGACATCGGGTGGGGCTCCCAGAGGACTGAGAGATTCATGGCGTGCTCTGGGTCTGTCTCCCGAGGGCACATGGGCACATGAGCTCAGTTGGGATAGGCTGAGTTTCTTGAACCTTTGATCAGGTTGTGACCCCTGTTTTCTTAGTGTCTGACTTGTGTTTCTTTCTCACAGCTGCTCGGCCGCAGTCCACAATCCAGCCAGGTGAGTCCTCAGCCACCCTATTTGGAATGTCTCTTGGTTCCTGTGCCATCCACCCATTTTCCACTAGGCTGGGTGAACAACTGCTCTGTGTATAAATCCTGTGGTCATTTTTTACTCCACTTGTCACTAAGTCAACCACAGGCTGTTCTTAACTATTCATGGGACTCCAAGTGTGCCTTCTTTTCATTAGTCCATGAGTTTTCATCTAGTATATTTAAAATGTCCCAAGAGATAGTGGCTTGCAGGTTAAGAAAACTAGCCATGGGTGCCATGACTTTCAGCTGGAATGCAATCCGGGCTGACAATTTGAATTGGAGAACGGACGGTGATGAGGACTGACCTCGTATTGAAGGGCAATCCGAATACGCTGGATCACTTCTCTTGCTCAGACTGTATTAAGCTGAGACTGCCTAATACAGTCTCAGATTCATCAGGGTCCAAAGTGTCTATCCAAAGTGGCAGAGACAGAGCCCAAGGTATCAGAGTGTAATAAGTTGTGGTGTATTCTGGGTGCCGGGATCCTTGATTGGTTCCAGGTGGTCCCACCGTGCCCCTGACTCTTTCTGTCCAAGCTTCAGAGTGTGGCAGACCCCTCAGACATGTATGTCTTGAGTAGGGATGTGGCGAAGTTTTCTAAGGGAGAGAGGACCTGCCAGGCGCAGAGATGGCTGCGGAGGGTCCAGGTTTCCTCCTGCAG
>NW_027402860.1:0-3160 GCF_003265705.2 Callorhinus ursinus
GAAGGGGAGTCTCCCCGGATCTGCCGCTTGTTGGGTCCCTGCTGGAGGAGCCGTGCCCCGACTGGGCCGCGGGTCACAGTCTATGGCAACCCCGAGCTGAGAGCCCGCGACTCTGCTCCGTCTCTGCAGCCGGCTTCCCCGCTCCGATACCTGGGAGCTCTGGCGCACTCAGGCACCCCCGGTCTCTCTGTGACCCCGAGGGTCCTGAGACCACACTGTCCCGGGAGGATTCCACCCCCCGCTTAGCCACTGCAGCGACGTCCCTCCACGGAGCCAACTTCTAAAAGGTCCGATTTTGTGCTCCGCGGCTCTAGCACTTGCCAGAAGCGGCCGGCGGTGGCCCCTCCCCCGCCGTCTATCCTCCCGAATATCGCCTCGGATTCACTTCTCCGCACGTCCTACCTTCCAGAAAGTGGTCACTTTTCTGTTCAGAGAGTTGTTGCTACTCTCTTCTTCGGTCTCCTGTTGAGTTCGTAGGTGTTCAGAATGGTTTGATCCCTATTCAGCTGAATTCCTGAGACCAGACGAAATCTAGGTCTCCTACTCCTCCGCCATCTTGCTCCGCCCCCGAGTCTGTTCCTTCTAAAGCCCCTGATTTCGATGGGTGTTGCTATGCCTAAAAAAGGCCGACTTAGCCCCAGAGTCAGGAGCAGTGACAGGCTGTCTCCAACCCTAGCCCAGGACCACGACCCGAAACCATCCTGGCTTTGGGAGGACAGGTCTCCTGCAGGAGCCAGGGAGGGGACTGGCCCTCTCACCTCCCCTGCTCCAGGATACCCGGGACCTGCAAGAGCTCTTCATCTGAGGAGGAGTCTTGGAGAACAAGTGTATCTCGTCAGCCCAGCAAGTGAAATAACCATAGCCCAAGGGTCAGGTTCTAACAGAAGCAGAATTTCAATGTACTGTTGGGGGGAATCCTCCTCCCCTCTTTTGTGGCCTTGGGGGTCCCCATGGAAAGCGTTCTTTCGTCTCCTTCCCTCAGAGAGAGGAGCTGGCCCCATGTCCCGCGGTCCCCACCGTGTCCCAGTGCTGAGGAAGAGACACACCCTGGAGCCCGGTGTCAGGAGTGTGGTGGGCCACTGCTCCTGGACTCCCAACCAGTGATCTGGCGGCTGCATGGAAGAGCTAAATTGCTAATGGGGGAAGGAGTGCTCACTGCCCACACCGCTCACCATCCCCCTCTGCACTCTGCAATCCAGGCTCGGTGCCCGGCTTACGTCAATCACCAGCACTCCACATGTTCCCCGCCATGGCAGGGATCATTCAGGATCACCCCATTGCACAGAGGAGGAGAGCGAGGCCCAGCGAGGGGAGGTATAATGGCTGCAGTCCCAGAGCTGGTCAGCAGAGAACCTGGAATTCCAGCCCTCCACAGCCCCTGCTAGACCAGCCAGGGACTCCCTGAGTTGAAAGTGAGCCGTCCCCTGCCTGACCAGGCACGCACTGGCCCATGACCTTTATAATGGCCTGTATTTGACCGTGAAGTTGAGCTGGCCGACTAGGAGGGGGAGTTAAGCTGGGGGGTCAGGCTGTAGCTCTAGGACAGAGTGACACATCTGAGCTAGCAGGAGCCACACTTTGGTCTCCCTCCTGGAGCCAGACAAGGAGCTGAAATCTCGTTGCCCGAAAAGCCAGCACACAACAGTGTCTGCAGTGATCAGGGATCCATGGCCCTCAGGGATAGTCCAATCTGCCCTCTCCCCGCTCCTGCCTGGCCTCACCTCACCTCACTGTGGGGTTGCAGGACCCGGAACCAGGCCCCATAGGGAAGGGTGGACAGCCCGAGCTGAAGGTCAGGGTTCCCCAAGGGACCCAGGTTGTTGCCAGGGCACTGGGAAAAGACAGTGTCTGGGTTCCGGAGTCCACCACCTCCCTGGGCACTTGGGAGTAGAAAGAGATCCCCACCCACAAGTCCGGAGGGCTATAGCACAAAAGGCCTAAGCTTATTCTGCTGTCATTTGGGCTGCAGAGATGCAGTGTCCCAAGGGTCCCACAGGCTTATAGAAGTGCCTGTTGGCCTTGGATATCCATCCCCGACCCCCTGTAATCCCACTCTTGGGAAAAGGTTTTCTAAACACTCGAGGTCCTTCTCTGCAGAGGACAGACCCTGGGCTTGGGGTCCTGAGGACCTGGCTACGCAGAACGTGGCAGAGCACAGGGCCACCAGTCTGGAGACCAAGGTCAGGGCCCTCCTAGTTGCAGCCTCAGGGTCCCCATGTGGAATAGGATCCAGAATCACTGCTCCGGTCAGGGTGAGGAGGCCTTAGGAAGGAATGGAACACCAGGACCGGAGAGGGAAATGGGGACAAGGGAGGTTTCTGAGGTTTCTCACATCGCCCATGGAAACCACAGGTCTCCTCCTGTGAGAGACACAGACACAGAGACCGAGAAGCAGACAGAGAATGAACACAGGACAGTGGGAACCAGTAGAAGTCACAGAATCCATCAGCATAGAAAAGATATCCCGGCAATTTGTGCCATTCTATTCCTTAGAGCGCCGTCACATTGGCCATCCACCCTGGAGGGGAAGGGATTTCACAGGGATGTGTGACCAGGGCTCAGGGTTGCCAGGAGCCACTGTGGGGACTGCCCAGCACATGGACACAGACGAGGCCCATGGACCTGAGCCTAACCGAAATGGGAGCCCCTGGAAGTCTGTGTTGGGAGAGGACAAGGTCAGAATCAGTTCACTAATACCCTCCCACGGGGGCTGGGACACAGGCAGGAGAGGGGTGGGTTTGTCTGGACCCCAGAGCAGATTCAAGCCACTCTCAGCTGTGTTCCATGCCAAGCGCAGCCCCTGGCTCATCCTTGCATTGCCAGGTTTGCACCAGCCTCCTGTGATAGCAGGCACAGGACATAGGTACTGGTCCCTAACACTAACCTTAACCTGTACCCTAAACCTAACCCGTACCCTAAACCTAACACCTACCATAACGCTAACCCCTAACCCTACCCCTAAACCGAACCCTAACACTAAAGCTTACCCGAAACCTAACATGTATCCTAAACGGTACCCTAACCGTAAACCCTAACCTGTACCGTAAACCGTGCCCTAACCCGTACCCTATCTCTAACCCTACCCTAACCCGTACCCTTACCCTATCCCGTACCCTAACCCTATCCCGTACCCTAACCCTTGCCCGCACCCGTACCCTAA